>NC_056732.1:1223817467-1223859967 GCF_019279795.1 Protopterus annectens
TGTGTCAGATGTGTTTTCGACTATGGCGTCCAGTTTGCTGTCATCTGCAAACTTTGTCAGCCATAACCCTCCTGTGTTTGCTTGTACTTCAGAAAAGTAGATGCCGAACAAGAGTGGACCCAGGACTGAGCCCTGTGGGACACCACTTGTGACAGGCTTTGAGTCTGACATGGCTCCAGCAACTCTGACCCTGTGGGTTCTGTCGCTTAGCCAGTTTGCAACCCATCTTGTGATGTATGGGTTTACATTCAAGCTGATGAGTTTTTCGATGATACCTGAGTGGGGTATTGTGTCAAAGGCCTTTGCCAGGTCGAGGTAGGCTGTATGGACTGCCTTTCCCTCATCAATGGCCTTGGTGACTGTCTCGAAAAAGTCAACCAAGTTTAAGAGGCAGGATCTGCCTTTGACAAAGCCAAACTGGGTTGGATCCAAAGTCTGCAAGTTCCCTATGTCTTTATTTATGAGTTCCATTATGATCCTCTCCATGGCTTTGCAGATAAGGCTTGTCAAGCTAATGGGGCGGTAATTTCCAGGGTCTGTGGAGGCACCGCCCTTATGAAGTGGGACCACAGTCGCTGCGCCACTCCTTGGAGTGTATCCTGAGGTGAGGCTAAGATTAAACAGCTGTCCTAACTGTGGGTTTAATTCCTCGTTGAGTTCATGAAGCACACAGCCGGGGACACCATCCGGTCCCATGGATGCTGTGTTTTTGCCTTAGTGAGGGCAGTTCTCACCTGGGCGTTGGAGATGTTTGGGGGCTACAATCCTCTGGAATAGATATCTCTCCTTTTGGGGAGGGGAGAAGTTTGCACTGAACCTGTCAGCCAGTATGTTAGCAATGTGTGTAGGTTCAGTAATTTTCACATCATTTTGAACTAATTCTGAGCATATCTGGGAGTTTCCTCCTAGGTTTCTAACATAGCTAAAGAAGGCCTTATGATTGTCTTTAGAGTCCTTGGCAATTTTTCTCTCAAAATTTGCCTTTGATGATTTTATGAGAGCTCTTAGTTTTTTACTTATAATGATCAAAGGTGTCTTACCTTTCAAGGATTTTGCTCTATCTTGTAGTAGCTTCCTCCTTTTGTTGTAGAGCTTGTTTATGGCTGGGGTTTGGTACAGAGAGTCTTAGTTTTGTTTGGGATTGCCTGATCCATGCAGTCCTGTAGGTGCTGGTAGAAGGCATTTGTAAGTGATTCAGCGGTTTGAGTAATGTTTACCACTGGCTCAGGGGCCTTAAAGGAGACCACACTAGTTTTTAGAAGTGTGAAATCGGCTTTTGAGAAGTTTTTCACTGTGGTCTTTTTTGTTTCAGGTGGGGGCGGGATGAGGACCTCCAGCGAGATTAGTTTATGATCTGATCTCACCAGTGAGGGGTATACTTCCGGTGTTGAACATTTTGATCCCATGTTCGTGATGATGAGATCAAGTATGTTTTCACCTCTTGTGGGGATGGTGACTAGTTGTTCCATGGCATTTGAGTTTATGAACTCCAGGAATCTTTGGGTTAGAGTGTTCGGGCTTGAGTAGTGTTCCCAGTCTATATTAGGGTAGTTGAAGTCACCTAGTATGATGGTGTTTGGAGATACATTTATCCTCCAATGTTTTCAGGAAGG
Source organism: Protopterus annectens (assembly GCF_019279795.1). Taxonomy (NCBI): domain Eukaryota; kingdom Metazoa; phylum Chordata; order Ceratodontiformes; family Protopteridae; genus Protopterus; species Protopterus annectens. The sequence goes on from NC_056732.1 coordinate 1,223,819,081, forward strand.
CCATGTGAGGTTCCTGAGTTTGAGAGGGTGGCCTGTAACATGCTACAAATTGCAGAGCAGTCTTGCCTATGGTTAATTGCACCTGGATGGTCTCCGATGCATCGTGCGTTGCCACCAACCTTGAGGTGTGGGTGTCCTTTATGAATATGGACACCCCCCCTCCTTTCTTGGTGTTGTCCGGATTTTGGGGCCGGAACGTATGATATGAGGTGAAACCTGTTAGAGCTGGGGTGCTCTCAGGAGCCTTGAACCAGGTTTCTGTCACAGCACAGACATCGATGTTCTCCATATTGAGAAGGGCCTCGAGTGCGTGCATCTTGAGATTGAGACTTCTGGCATTGAGCAGCATTACCCTTAGTTTTTTCCTTTTTGGTGTTCTAGGGTGGTAGGTTTAGAATTTGAGCCTTGCCTAAAAAGGCACTATGGGGTGGCAAGAGCCTTTGCCAATATCCGGAAGCCCAGGGTGACAGGTGCAAGCCATCCCTTGCGAAGCAGCGTGGCTTGTCCAGCATGTCATCCCAGGCAGACAGACATTGGATCCCCTTTGAATGACACCAGAATTTAAGCCAATTATTAAAGCTGATCATCTTATCGCTGTATTGTGGCATCATTCTAGGTGAAGGTAGGATACTGCTCAAGGTCAGGGTCATACCTGCCTGGGCTACATAATCAGAGAGCTCCTCGCCGTCCCTTTCATGTAGTCCAAGGAGGTGCGTCTCAGGTCGTTGACACCAGCGTGGACAATGACTGAGTCATACTTGTACCTGCTGTTGAGAGACCTGAGTGCTTGCGTTATGTGGCGGATTCTAGCGCCCGACAGGCAGCTTACTGTGACCTTCTCCTTACTCAGTCTGGTGAGCGGGACGTCAGTGTGTCTGACTATGGAATCACCAATGACAAGTGTGTCTGGCATTTTGTTTGGCCTTAAGGGCTGTGACTGTTTGACACTCTGACTGTGTGGTCTATGTGTTGCATGTGTTGGGTCGTGAGGTGGTAGTTGTTTGGGTGTCTGCTTTGGTGGCCTCTGCTGTTTTGGTAAATTTTGATCAGAGCCTCAGTATGTCTTTGTGTGAGTATGTGTATGATTTGAAGTTGTGATGGTACCATGTGTGACTGGGTATGTATTGTGTGTGGTTGCATTCTCCTCCTGTCTGGTCTTGCCAGTCCTATGTTGAGAGAGCTCAGCCTCCAGTTTGGCCGTATAGTTGCATCTCTCACATGTATTTGTGTTTTGTGGGAGAAGGAGAGGATTGTCTGTGTACATGAGGCAATTGTAACATTGCCTCAATATTCCCAGGTTCACCAGTTGAGCTGGAGAGGACACTAGCAACTGATCCCTTGACATACTAGAAGTAGTAGATAAAGAACTTTCAAAGGACTCCGGGGGAAGTGGGTTTTAGGCTGGTGGGTTTCTATCTATAATAAGAGTGCTTTATCAAGGTGCAAGTACTGTAGGAGTAAGTGCTAGGCTTTACAGATAGAGAATAGTCTACTTGGGAATCAAGTAGAGATGAACTTTTCAGTTATAGGATATGCTGGTTAGATCAGCAGTACAGTTTAGCGTGTTTTATAGCAGGGGGCTGAAGGGAGCTAGGAATTGGCCCAAAACGACCAATGGACTACTAGTTTCTGGCTGAAACTTCACCAAATCGGACAAAAGGCGCTCAGTGCTTCCCACTCCCACTGGTAAGCAAAGAAACTTCCCTCCTTCCTAATAAGGCAATGGATCAGTAACAGGAACTAAAAACAAAGCCCAGGGATCAGCAACTCTGAAACTGGACTACTCTAGTTCAGTAAAGTGGGAAAACAAGAGATTTTTTGTTTTATTACAGAGATAAGGAAAAACAGACAGTAAATGCTATAAATGCTGTAAATCGGCTAGCACACTTTAGTGTGTAGCCTACAGAAACAATTTGCAACAATTAGTAACTTAAAGTGCAATAAACAGTGTAAAATGCAGAAATCACTTAAAGTAGCAGTAAAACAGGCGAAATGCAGTCGCTAGCTTAATAACAGTGGAAAGCCACAAAAATACTTATATCTGGTAGAAAGTCACTCTTTTAGCTCTCTGCTGCTTGGATCACTCTGCAGGCCACCACGAGGATCTGTGCAGAGTTGGTACAAGCTGGAAAACGCGTGTTTAGCGTGTTTTATAGCAGGGGCTGAAAGGAGCTAGGAATTGGCCCAAAACGACCAATAGACTACTAGTTTCTGGCTGAAACTTCACCAATTCAGACAAAAAGGCTGCTCAGTGCTTCCCACTCCCACTGGTAAGCAAAGAAACTTCCCTCCTTCCTAATAAGGCAATGGATCAGTAACAGGAACTAAAAACAAAGCCCAGGGATCAGCAACTCTGAAACTGGACTACTCTAGTTCAGTAAGGTGGGAAAACAAGAGATTTTTTTTTTTTTTTTATATATATACTACTTCAGTACATTTTTTTTTTTTTTTATATATATATACTACTTCAGTACATCGAACATACAGATAAACAAAATTCACATTAATGAGATGATAAGATTGCAATTTCAAAATAATTACATTTTGCCATTTTGAAGCTGGTAAGAACATAAAACAGCTTCTGATGTCAGATACCACTCAGAGCATGTGAATGGAGTTTACAGTGTACTGACAGAAACAGCTGCTACATTTAAACAATGTATTTAACATAAAAATATACTATTGTAAATGTTTTTGCAGGAGGGCAAGCTCCCCTACTCCCCCTATGTGAGGGCTTTGCCCCCCACACCACCTACAAATTATATATACTAACTCTGAGATCGCATTACAGTAGAGAAAAGGCTAAACTTACTGATCCTCAGTGTACCACAATCTGCATTTGAAAACATTTAAAAAGTTACATTTTTATGTTAAATTCACCCCGGGATTCATGAAGCTTGCGCCATGCGGCGGAGTAGCGTTGGCAATCTAGCGCCAAATATGGCCATCGAGCGATTCAGGTAACAGCTGTTTCCACATGCACTACCAGTGTACACCAGAGCTGCACAGCTCCCAGCGCATGTATGCTAATTACCCCATGTGCAGCAGTGTAGCATGCAAATGAAAGTATATAGTGATTCATGAAGTTGTGCTGGCATAGCATAAGCATGTAGAAATGTAAACCAAAAAAACACGGTTTACATGTTGTCAAACATAAAATCGGAGCCATGAAAGTGGACCAAACTTATGTATTATAATGTTATTATATGCCAGTGGCTAAATATATAGCCAATGGCATAAAACAACATGCACAACATATAAAAAATAACATTTAATTTCATGGCCACACCAACGCAAAGTAAAACCGCAGTGCATCAGTGCAGAAACGGGATCATAAGAAAAATATATTTAGATGTCATAAAACTGTAATGTAACACAATTCATGATATCCCCATTATAGTCAATAGCATGCATGCTATACCACAACCATGGCGCAAGGGTTGTTAAGGGTCTGTGACAGTGTTCCGTGCGGTAACTAGGAATAAGCAGTCAATGCCATGCAAATGAGTCAAGTAATACTGAATCGCAAATGTCCCGCTGGCATAAGGATGTACCACACGGCATAGCATTACAACACCTAGGAGTGGCCTGGAGGTAAATATGACATCAAGAGAGGGGCGCGCCACCATAGCTGTAAGCACATTGAATCATTGCTAATCTGTGTTGCATGTTGCTAAGCAAAGCCACAGGATAGGGGTGGGGACGTAGCCATAGCTTTGCTTAGCTGAGAGCACACAAGGTAAACGAAAGTTCATGTGAACATGGATGAAAATGTGCATGAAACCCAGTAAATGGATGTGTGTGGCGTGCACCCCAGCTAAAACAGGAAGGATATGGGAAGACAATAAGGAAATGCTGCAGCATGGTAATTGGAGTACAAATGAGTAATTAACACCTAGAAACTCACAGTGGTCCATAGACAACAGCTAACAAGGCTGCTAGCAGCTACCTGCAGAACAGGAAAGGGGAGGTACCGTACAGCAAAGAAAAGAGAACTGTCACAGCAGAACAAAGCAAACTTGCTGTAGGATCAGCTACATAACACATTTCCCAACACAATCCTGGGTTATGTAAGCACAAAACAAGAAAGGCAGCAGCTGGATGCATGCCTAACAATGGGAGGTGAATATATTTGAAAATAGAAGTAAAGGGCAATAGACGAATCAGGGCAGACAAGCGTAAGTCAACACCAAAGTCCCCACAAGACAAGTACCTGCTGTAAAACTAATAATTAAGATACCCTGCGGCTGGAATAGCATAAACACACCCAATTACACCAGCATCATCCATTGCACAATAGTATAAGGTGTGAAAGCCACACACACACACTTGTGTATTACCAGACACTTTGCACCATTGGTGTATACAGATGGGGAACTTTTAATATGTATATGTTAGGGGCTGCCATAACTTTGATTCACCAGCATGTGTTGGAGACTGATGGTGGTGTAGAGGATGATGCTGACAACCATCTCAGGCACTGGAGGAGTAGTCAAGTGTGCAGACCCAGGGTAACCTACCAGGGGCTACATGATCTGGAGATAGTAGAGTGTTACAGGGTGGACAGGGACATCATACAGCAACTTGTTGAGCTGTGCCAGCCATGCCTCAGAGCCAGAAGTAACAGAGGGGAACCCATCCCAGTGGACACAAAGGTATTTGTAAGCTTGAGAATACTAGCCACAGGCAGCTTCCAAAGGCCAACTGAGGATATCATGGGAATCTCACAGGCATCAGCATCCAGGGTACTCCACCAGTTCCTGGATGCCATGTTACCACATGCCAATGAGCACATATACTTCCCTCAAAAGCAGGAGGAGTTGGTCAGCAATATGCATCTCTTCCACCATGTGGCGGACTACCCGGAGGTACTGGGTGCAATAGACTGCATGCACATACACATCAAGTCACCACTCGGTGAGCAGGGTAGGCGCTACATAAACGACACGGGATTCCCCTCCATCAACTGCCAGGTTGTATGCAATGCCCAGGGCATTATCATGGAAGTGTGTGCTGGCAGTCCTGGAAGCTATCACGACTCCCACATCTGGCATGCCTCACAGCTGTATCAGGTATTTGCCAGGGGGGGACATCCCATATGGCCACCTGGTGGGGGATTCTGGCTATGCACTGGAACCGTGGATGATGACACCCATCAGAAATTCACACACAGCCACCCAAGAATGCCATAATCAGGCACATGCAGAAACCAGAATCATCAGAGAGCACGTGTTTGGGATGCTGAAATCACTGTTTCCTTGCTTGGACATATCTGGTGGAGCCTTGCAGTACTCTCCAGGAACGTGTGCCCACATCTTCATAGTATGTGCCATGCTACACAATATGATCCTGTGGAAACAGCTGCAGCAGGGACAGAATGGTGAAGGCCCTCACAGCCCACCACCATTGCCAAGGGACCCATAGGCACAGGGAGACTCAGATGACGAACACCCTGTGTTAGCCCCAGTAGGCAGATGGAGGCGTGCCCAGTATGCCCATGCCTTGTCAAAGAGGGAACGTATAGCACACATTGACAGTGTAGGAACTCATGGACAGACACCCTTCTCCACCTGAACACACAGCAAACATGGATGGCACACACACACGACCACCTGTAAATTGTCATGTATAGGTGGTCTACTGTGTGCATCCTACATAGGTAGCCCTCAACTATTGTACACACAACCGCCATTGGCACAAGGTAGGTCAATACCTGAACAGTATATTAAGCTATCAGCATGTGTCCATACTGTATGTATAGGTTCATAGATACAAGTGGTAGGTACATGCCCAACCACCGAAGTCATTCATAAGCATAGGCAAAACATGTCTGCTGTCACCACCCCATCGATCAACTAACAGTCCCTCTGTGGAGCAGAGCCACTTGTGGGATCCCTGGGGTGTAGCTACTGTTCACCACCCACTCTGCAAGGATACCCTGGAGTGTCAGTGAGGGGTTTTGTATAATGTAATCAGGAATGTAGTTCCAAATAATGGGGAGTATCCTTGACAGTAATCTTCACAAATGTGTACATGTTACATAGTATACCTTAAACACAGTTTGCATATATAGGTAATTCTCCACAGAATAATAAACATGTGGAACACACAACCGCTGAAATTTGCGTTAATCACCCTTGCATTACCAGTGCCTGCTCTGAGAGGTAAGATATCACTGCCAGGATTAGAACATGCACCCATGTACACATTCATCATAATAACATGCCACTAAGCTACCTGAGATGTACCAATGGCAGTCGTGTATACTGAAAGAATAAAACACAAAAGGTAGGAATGTGTTAAAATAGGACAAACCGGCATGTACACAATGAAAGGTGTATGCTTTATATATATATATATATATATATATATATATATATATATATATATATATATACACATTATATATATATATATATATATATATATATATATATATATATATATATATATATATATATATATATATATATATATATATATAATAGAGAGAGAGAGAGGGAGAGAGAGAAGGATATGTTGATATATGGGGATATACATATATATGTAGATATATAGATAGGTTAACATCTACATAACCATGGAGGTACATATAAATGGGATACCTAGCACATACCGACTGCTTTACATACTGACGCACGTAATCCCGAGGCTTAAAGTCCGAAAGAACACAGTACCGAAACACCAGATGCGCGAGGTGTAATCTCACAGTGTTAATGGACAGTTGGTCAATGTTTCTGGTGTTGCGGTTTGGGTAGGTTACTGTGTGTATGTGTGATGTTCATCGTGTTACCCTGCTGCAGTCATCACACTTGGGGTTATCCTGTCGTCAAGCGGTCCCACAGTCAGCCAGAATTCCAAAGTCTTGGTCTGGCGTCAGTTGCTGTTGCCTCTTCCCTGACGTCAGTGCACCAGGGGTATATATAATGCAACCGACGCCATTTTCTTCAGTCTTTCTTGCCGCACGGTGCCCAAAGCAGAAGCAGTTCGCAAGTGCCGGTCGGCTGACTCCTGAGATTTTCAAATTCAAATTTCAGACCGAAGTCTTCTATAAAGCTAAGTACCCCATTGGGTAAACTTTTCTTGCCTCAGACCGATGTCGGAAAAAGTTAACAATTGTATTTCTTGTGGGAAGCAAATATCTCATAAGGATTTTCATTCTTATTGCATACCTTGCCTAGGCCCAGACCACAACGTCACTACTTGTCGGTTTTGTGCTAGGTTTAATAAGCCTACTATTAAAAGGCGCTTTGATTTCGCACAACACTACTTCGGTAGGAAATTTAACTACACCATGCCGTCGGAGCAACCGACTACCGGCGTGCACAAATAACGCAGGGATAAGGACAGACAGCCCAGACCTAAGCCAGATTCCGAGGCCTCGGCCGATCCGGTCTCCAGTTCTCCAGTTCTCCGGTCCTCAGTGAGGCTCCGACGCAGCCCCTGACTACCGCAGATCTGGAACCCGAGACCGCTAAGGAAATTTTGACGGAATGTACCAGGCCGACGCAGCCTTTTACTTCAGGCCCTTCCGACGACTTTGCTACAAAAGATGTCGGTGCTACAGAAATGTCATCGGTTTCTGAAGGCGTTTTCAGACCGACGACACTCACCATTAAAACGTTTTCTAAGTCAAAGACCCCTTCTAAATCTAAAAGGACTGCACTTCAGTCTCCTGTTCAAGGCCCCATGCCTAAGAAACAGATGCTCAAAATGGCTGAAGATTTGATTTCTTTAATCAGGGGTTCCCAGCCCCCTCCTGACAAAAGGCCTAGACAAGAGGAAGATTATGTATCCTCTGAGCAAATGTCCATTTCTTCAGACTCCTCTGAGGACCAAGACTACTCCTTCTCTCCTTATGAAGATTCTGATGCTGAGGACTCTATTCCCTCAGCTTCTCCTCCCGAAGACTACTCCTTTGGGGAAACTTTACACACTATGAGGGAACATTTTCACTGGGAAGGTCAGGACTACTCTGACTCAAAAGAAAAGGCTCAGAGAGTTTCTTTTACTCCCCCAACACAGACCACTTGCCATCCCGCCAGTTTTGGACATTGTGGGTGATGTCTATTTAGAATCCAGTTTCAACCAAGACTCTCTACCTCCTGCTCCGGCTAAGCCTGACAGATACTATAGAGTGCCTGATTCCCACAAATTTCTTTACAAAAGCCCTGTAGCTGACCCAGAGACTATCTCACAGGGTCCCAAGGGGGTTAAGGCTTCTATGGCTAAAAACCCAGTACCTTCTGAGACGGATTCCAGAGCATTAGACAGGTGGGGGAAAAAGGTTTACACCTCAGCCACACTAGCTATGAGGGCACTGAATTGTCAATTTCACATGCTAAAGTATCAGCAATTTCTAATCTCTCAGTTAAAGCAAAGAATAACCTCTCTCCCTCAACAATCTGAACTGAAAGAAGTACAGGATCTGTTGCACACTACTGAGCAGGTGGGCAAACATACCTTACAATGTGGGTTTGATTCTTTGGAGGCCTCCTGCAGAGCAGCTGTTACTGGGTCTGTTATACGTAGGCATGCTTGGTTAAAAGAACAAACTCTGCCTGATCATGTTAAAGCAAAACTACTGGATGCTCCCTTACAACAGGATGTTCTTTTTGCAGTTAAAGCAGAAGAAGTTTTAAAGAAAATAGAAGATAAGGCAAAATCTATGCAGACAGTCAAAGATTTCCTACAAGTACAACCCCCTCGTTTCAGCAGAAACTGGCCAACAAAAAATTGGTCCTTTCCAGCCACTGACAGACCACAGAGGGGTAAATACAGACACCCAAGGGGCAGAGGACAACCACAAGCCCAGTATAAACCTCGTCAATGGGGCTCTACAACACAGAAGGGAGGAGAAGACAAGTCTCAAACCACCAGAAGGCAAACTCAATGACTTGCACCTCATCCAGCCAAGCAATACTGTCTTGGCAGCCCCCTTGGGGGGAAAACTCGCACTTTTTGCAGACAACTGGCACATTGTCACAAAGGACAAATGGGTCCTAGACATAATTTTACGAGGATACAGATTCCACTTTCACACCTTGCCAATGAAAAGAGGAATACCAAACCTGCCACAAAATCAATGGGCAGAGGCACAAAAGCAAATTACAGCTCTCATGGACATGAGAGCCATTCAACTGGTACCTACTCGAGAGCAAGGCCAAGGATTTTACTCAAGACTCCTTCTAGTGCCCAGAAAGGACAATGCCTGGAGACCAATTCTGGACCTTTCAATTCTAAACACTTACTTACAAGTACCCAAATTCAAGATGCTAACACTACAGCAGCTACTTCCTATGTTGGGCAAGGAAGCATGGCTTGTAACGTTGGACCTCAAGGAGGCATACCTGCATGTCCCTATCAGACAAAGTTGCAGAAGATACCTCCGTTTCATTGCAGGTTCAACCCGTTACCAATTCTCTGCACTGCCCTTTGGCTTATCTACTGCACCCAGAGTTTTCACAAAATGCCTGGCACCAGTAATTGCATACTGCAGACAAAGAGGAATTCAAATATATCTATACCTGGATGACTGCCTCATCCAAGCAGAAAGCAAAGACATTCTCTTACATCATCTGGCCTTTGTAAAGCATCTACTAAACTGCCTGGGGTACACAGTAAATGAAAAGAAGTCAAAACTAGTACCCTCACAAAAAATGACATTCCTGGGTGCCAGCTTGAATACAACGGCCAAGAAGGTTTAACCTACGCCAGACAAGCAACTACAGCTGACTCAATATTTCAAGACAATGGCAACAAAGACCCAATTAACTGCAAGAAAAAATCTGCAGGCGTTGGGCTTCATGGCATCTTGCATACTAATAATACCATTTGCAAAGCTGCATATGAGGAAATTACAGTGGTACCTAAAAAGCATATGGTCTCAACATAGCCACAGCTTGGATACAATGATATCTCTCATTCCCTGCCTACAACAGGAATTTCTATTGTGGTCACAGGCATGTCACCTCAACAAGGGTTAGCCTTTCACCTTGCCCCCAGCCAGGCAAAATATCACAACAGACTAGACTACGCCTGGGGGGCACACATGGCAGGACAATGCATTCAAGGCCTATGGACTGCAGATCAAAGAAGTCTGCGCATAAATCAAAAAGAGATGCTAGCTGTACAGAAAGCTCTGACAGCCTTCAAGGATCTATTACATCCAGGATAACTTGCAATAAAGACAGACAACACCACAGTAATGTGGTACATAAATAAATAAGGGGGTACACATTCTTACCCTCTACGCAGGCAAGCAATGACCTTATGGAGCACAGCTCTGGCCTACCAAGTCCAGTTACAAGCTCAATTCCTGCCAGGACAGAAGAACACATTGGGAGATGACCTCAGCGGAAACATCAAGGATCCCCACGAGTGGAAACTAGATTCACAAATATTTGCAATGATAACTCAAAAATGGGGCCTTCCAGACATAGACCTGTTTGCCAGTCCTCAAAACTATCAACTGACAAAATTTTGTACAAGGACATTTCACCATCAAGCTTGGAAAGTGGACGCTCTCTCTTTCAGTTGGAAAAACCTGACAGTATATGCCTTCCCACCATTGCCTCTCCACACAAAGGTTCTTTTGAAAGTCAAAAAGGAGACACCACGACTGATTCTCATAGCCCCAGACTGGCCACAGCAGCACTGGTATCCGCTATTGAAAAATATGGCCCACAGCCCACCATGGATATTGCCTCAAATCCCCCATTTTCTCACACAACAAGGCAATCAGATTCTTCACAGCCAGCTCAAAACTTTAAACCTGGCTGCATGGCAAATCATCTAAACATCCAACCAGCTCCTCTTTCACAAGCAGTTCTGGATGCTATTCTGGAAACCAGGAGGCCAAGCACCAGGAAGGCTTATTCGGACAAATGGAAAAGGTTTTGTGCCTGGAACCAAGCTAAAGGCCAGGACACAATTCAGCCTCACATGCCTCACATTCTACAGTATTTAACTGAGATGTTGCACAAAGGACTTTCCTTTTCCTCAATTAAAATCCATGCTTCAGCTATTTCAGCTCACTACAACACGGATCCACCTTTATTTTCACATCCTCTTCTAAGGCAGTTCCTCAGAGGGGAAAAAACATTAGACCACCCAGGAGAGCTCCTACACCAACATGGGACCTCAATTTTGTTCTGGAAAAACTAATGCTACCTCCCTTTGAACCAGCTTTCTCTGCAGATCTTCAGTTCCTGTCATGAAAGACTGCCCTGCTCCTAGCAATGACTTCAGCTAGAAGAGTCTCAGAGCTACAGGCACTAATGGCAGTAGAACCTTTCCTCATTTTTCATCAAGACAGAGTTTCTCTACGAACTAATCCTTCCTTTATGCCTAAGGTGGTTTCCAGTGTAGCTTTAAATCAAACCATCCACTTACCCACCTTCTTCCCCAATCCACAGAACAAAGGTGAGAGACTCCTGCATTCCTTGGACATTCACAGGCAGCTTCGTTACTATTTGGACAAAACTAAGGCTTTCAGAAAATCTGACCAGCTCTTTGTATCCTATGCTACAGCTTCTCTAGGGAAGGCTATATCAAAGCAAACCATTTCTAAATGGATAGGTCATTGCATACGTTTCTGCTATACCCATCATGGGAAACCAGTTCCTGCTACCATTAGATCCCATTCTACCAGGGCAACAGCTACCTCTACAGCCTTTCTCAGGGGGGTTCCAACCAAGGAAATTTTAGAAGCTGCAACTTGGAGTTCAGTACACACCTTTACCAAACACTATCACTTACCTCTTTAATCAAAGTCCAGGGCGGGCTTCGCCACTGAAGTTCTGCAGGGCCTTATAGCCTCCACTAACCCTCTATGATACCTCCCCCCTACCTTAGCTTTGGGATTCAACCCAAGTGTGATGACTGCAGCAGGGTAACACGATGAACATAGTACAGTTTTGTACCTACCATAAATGTAGATGTTCGAGTGTTCACCCTGCTGCAGTCCAGGTTACCCTCCCTCCATCCCCTCTGATCTACTGGCTAAATCTCTTCTATGCCTTACTGATGTATTTGCTTATAGCTGAAGGGATTTTGTGTTTGTGCAGTGGTTACTCCTTTTGGTACTAATTCCTTACCACCTTTTTGGGGGCAGGGCATCTGACATCTGGGGCAAGAAAAACTGAAGAAAATGGCGTTGGTTGCATTATATATACCCCTGGCGCACTGAGGTCAGGGAAGAGGTAACAGCAACCGACGCCGGACCAAGACTTTGGAATTCCAGCCAACTGCGGGACCGCCTGATGACAGGATAACCCCAAGTGTGATGACTGCAGCAGGGTGAACACTCGAACATCTACATTTATGGTAGGTACAAAACTGTACTTTTCTTAGGGCTGTAGTGTGTGTAAGTGTGTATTCTGTGTGTGGTGTGTGTGATTGGGGGACTGTAATGTTTGGTTGTGGGTTAGCTTTGTGCGTCTGTTTGCACGACCTAGGATGTAAAATATTAAAGTAGGGGGTGGTGTGGAGGGTGCAGATACCTACCTGGGGGGTGTAGGGGGGTTTGGCCACCTGATCATATGTAGTGTAGGATGGTTTGTTTGGATGTGTTGGGTAGCAGTGGGTCTGTGTGTCCATGTGTGTGTTCCATGTTCATGTTACCTTCATGAGTTACTGTCGATGTCAGTAATGTGGGGTATGGGAGTCTGTTCCTGGGACTGTGTGTGTCGGAACACTGTTGTTTCGGGATTCCGTAGGTCTCCCGTATACAGCAGTTGAAGTGTTCACGTATGTGTATAACGTAGACCATAGCAATCACACATTCTGCCACTACCAACCTTTATGAACAAAGGATATGGAGAGTATATGCCTATACACCATTACAAATAAGTGCTATGGACATGAGCCAGTGATAGTGTTACCACCTGTTCCACTTTGCGAGGGACACTCCCTCTTTGGGCGGTTGTGTCCTGACCAAATATATTAAATGTGGCAAATGTCCTGGGATTGTAGGACATAATTATGTCCCATATGTACTGTAATAGTTGCATACAATAGTTATTTCTGTATCTAAAGTACCTACATGTTACAGGAAACAGGATAAGCAATTAAACTGCTACAAGAATAAGCTTATAATTAGGCAAGAAAGGAAAGTTCTATCCCTTGTACTGACCTTGGGTTTGTGTCGGCCTGTAAAATCAGATGTGTGTCCTAAATGGGACCCTCTATGGACATATGAAAAGGTTGCAACCCTAGTCAAAGAGGGTCAGTCACCAACACAGCTACGATGACTGCAAATACCTATGACAGAAATACACAGCTATCATGTAGCAAAACGTTATTACATTCAGATGTATTACTGAAGGGATTCAAGGACTAACATCACCTGCATGCTATACAGGAACCACATAATAGTGCCTTAATAAATCAGCCTGCAAATACCATTGTATTAGTCCACAAAAGGATAGGTGTTCAAATAGAAAAGGAACCCTCACGCACATAGCAGTTATGTATAAAAGCAGTTCTTACACACCTGCATTTGCTAAGCACACACACCAACATCACCCCCAAACCCAAACATATTACAATACAAACTGTAATAACATCACAAATCATTCACACACTGTACGACATCTGCAGAAGCCTTAACATACCTTGTCAGAGACACACTAATATGGCCCTATATGAAATAGCTGCTGTTATACAATGGAACAGCTGATGATGTAATAGGGTTTGTTTGCACTAATCCCTTTTCAGAGGGTTATGCATACACTGGGATGTGTTAGCAATTAGTGAGTAACAGCACAGTATGCAACACCTGTACACCAAATCTAGGATGTCTGGTGAGCACACTGTACACCACATAACAGTTCATGCATATCCATACAGCCTTGAGCTGGCCAAACATCCTTGCAGACTTAAACATCTGCAGAAGTATCAGGTACAAATAAACCCTGCATAAGTAGCACTGTTCTGAAATATAGCAGCTGTATTCACATGTAGAACTAAATCATCTAGCCATTACACACAGTGCACAGGAGTCATGAAGCTAATATATCTCTGTGTGTCTCCATAAAGCTGTTGATATATATTGCAATAACACATCTAGGCCGTCTCCCTTGAAAGTAAGGCAAACGGACAACGCCAAAAGGAGTACTCACTTATACATCACTGTTGCCATGGTATCAGCTAATGTAGTAGCTGCACAGCTGATGTGTATCCAATTAACTACTTTGGAACAGCAATTGGTGGACAAGATACCACGTTACCAATATGTAACTAGAAAAGGATGTGTTATCACACATTCAAACCATCCATATATACCAGTGGAACGTTACAAAGAACACTGAAACACAAACCAAAACGGATTGAATCAATTGTTAACGACACCTCGGGTTACTAATAAGGTATGTAGAACAGTCAGTATGTCTGTGTATGTAGTACTATTCTGTAGTATTTAAAGTGCACACAATCCATATAGTGGAAACAGTTATCTTGTAGTGATGTATTGTTGAGCATAGTAACGCTTGTAATATTTGTGTGTACTGCTGTAGGTCACAAGGCAAACACCACATACACCACAAGGGATGCTATATAGGGGCTTTGAACAGAAATACTCCTCACCAGTCGACATCAGTGTCAGGGCTGGTCCAACAAGTATGTGCTATAAAAGGGGCTAGTATATGCTGATATATTGTAACTGTAGCCATATGTATGGGTGTAATACAGAGAATAACATGTGGAAGGTTGGGCCACTGCGCAAGTATGTTTTGCATTGTGGGATATTGTACCAATAACTGTAATGTACAGTATTGTAGGCAGATATGTATTACAAGCTACATAGCATTACTGTAATGGTAGGCAAACATTAGTTATGTCAATTGGCATTTACAATACACAATAACAGGATACATATGTCTTTTAGTGAGCTGACAGTTTATCAGCATGATAGCAAAGTAAAATGGAAGAGCTATTTAACTGTCCATGCACATAATACATATAATATGTGCAAAGCTAGGTACTAGACTGTCTTACCAAGGATATCTGTAAGCCTAGCTAGCATGTGTTGTCTTTCACCACCCCCATAGGTTGGTTCCCTGTGCCTCTGAATGGCAGAGCCAATAGTTCCCTGTGCTGCTGTCCAGCAGAGCCACTGCAGTGATCCCCGGGGTACATGTCTGTCTCCCATCCACACGTCAAGGTTTCCCTTGAAGAGTACTCTTGAGGGGCCCTGCCTGATGTACATTCCAAAGCATAGGGAATGTCTGTGTCAGGAATCTATCCATCCAGCACATCATACTCATTGTTGTGGTTAGGTGTATATCCCTAGAGCATGTGGCTCTCAGGGGCTTCTGTTTAGGTGGAGCATATCCAGCAATACAGGGTTGGACATGGGCCTTGTATGTCAAGCAGAGATCACCTGTGAGTATGCTGTATGCAACTGAGTACAGCTGGAGTTTTGTAGGTTGGGCTGCATAGGTCATCTGTTTGAGGTCAGTAATCCTCTTGGTGTGGTACTGGAGTGGTCTTCCAAGCTGTTGCAGTTGTCTTGTAAGGTATATCCCAAATGGGGTGTTGTATCCTTTAATGGGTCTGATATGACATTTGTAGAGTCACAATGGCCCCTCTGATCTGGAAGTGAACCCATTAGAGATTAGGGGGGCCATGTAGAAGGATATTCTAACCACCTTGTCATTATGGGTATTGAAGGAGAGATTGCTAGCTACTGGTGTTTCTGGATCCTGTATTACCTTTTCTGTATGTATGGGACTAGTACCTATGTGGTAGTCTGCAGGTAATTAGTTATATCCAAAGGGGATGACTATGCACTTTTAGGCATTCAGCTTGACGCCATGATATTATCACCAGGTATCCATCTCAATGAGACCCTTCCAGAGGGTGTCTGTAACAGCTGGGGAAACAATTATGTCCCCTAGTTTGCAGTAATCTGCAAACCTTTTCAGCCAAAGCCCTTCTGTGCTTGTCTGTACATCAGAGAAGTATATACCGAACAAGAGGGGTCCTAAGACTGAGCCCTGGAGGACGGCAGTTGTAACAGGTATACAGTTGGACCTAGGGTATGCAACTCCCACTGCGTGGGTTCTGTCCATGAGTCACTTTGCAAACCATCACATGACATAGGGGTTAATGTTCAGGTGGATGGGTATGTTGATAATACCAGAATGAGGAATGGTGATGAAAGCCTATGAGACATCTAGGTAGGCTGTTTGGACCTCTTTACCCTCATCTAATGTCTTGGTAACTGTCTCTAAGAAGTCCACCAGGTTTAGGAGGCATGGTCCGGCTTTAACAATGCCAAACAGGGAGGGGTCAAAGGTTGGGAGGTACCCAATGTCTCTGTGACAGTGATCCATGATGTGCACCATAGCCTTGCAGACCAGGCTAGTCAGGCCTATATTGAAATAGGTCCCATGGTCCATTGTGGTGCCACCTTTGGGAAGTGGGATGACTGTTGCTGTGTGCCATTCAGGGGGCACTATGCCCAATGTGAGGCTATTATTGAACATGGTGCATAGGTGAAGAGACAGTACGATCCGAAGTTCATGTAAAATGCAGCCTGGGATGTTGTCCTGTCCCATGGATGCCGTGACATTGCCTTTAAAGTGTGCAGCTTTGAAAGGGATCTGCCAGGATGTTGCCAATATCAATTTTTTCTGTAATGTTTGTGCCTTTGTGCTGTAACTCCTAGCAGATCTGGTTGTTGACATCGAGGCTTTGTGGTTGTTGTTGGTATTAGTTGCGTTATAGTTTTCATAGCTAGCTTTGGAGGATCTTATAAGGGATCTCACCTTCTTACTAAGGCTGGCCAGGAATCTCCTACATGCATGTTATTTTACTCTCATTTGCAACAGTGTCTTCCTCCTGTAGTACAATATGTTTATGGCAGGGGACCACCAGATTGGTTTAGTTAATTAGTTAATTATCAGTATAGCGTCCTGGTTCTGTTTGGGATAGCACAAGCCATGCACTCCTGTAAGTGCTTATAGAGTGCATTTGTGTAGTATTCAGCAGTTGTAACAGTACTGTCCATTTGCATGGCTGTCATGACGTCCACCATGTCTGTATTAAGAAGCATGTAGTTGGCCTTGTAGACATATTATACTGTGGTTCCCTTAATGGGGGGTAGGTGCAGGATGTGGATATCAACGGTGTTCAGCACATGGTCTGATCGGACCAACGAGGAGTTGTCTTCACGTGTGGAGCACCAGTCACTAATGTTGGTAATGACTAAGCCTAGGATATTGTTGCCCCTGGTGGGTGTGTGGATATGTTGAGTCAGGGCATTGGTGTTTATGAATTCCAGAAACTGTTGAGCTAATGTGTTGGTACACAAATAGTTTTCCCAGTTAATGGTGGGGTAGATTCAGTGAGGCTTATGTGATGAGTGTGGTGTTGTGCAACTGTGTACCTTCTCCATGTGACAGTCAGGGTCAGGCTTGGTTGGAGAGACCTTTACCACCAGTTTGGCTAGATGAGTGCATCTCTCACAGGTTGTAGTGTTGGATGGTAGGCGGAGAGGCTTGTCTGTGTACATGAGGCAATGTGTACATTGCCTCAAGATGTCCAGATTCATCAGATAGACAGGTGAGAACACTGGCAGTTGACTCTTGGACATGCCTGAATATAGAACTACATTCACCTAGATAAGTGAGGAAAGTGAGTACAACAGCTACATTACTGTACGCAAGTGAGAAAAGTATGTACAAAACCTGTTCACCTTTAACTGTAGGTGATGTGGAAGATTGAGTGATATAGTAATTATTAGCTTATGTAGTGTTTACAAGTGCTGAGCAAGTGCTTAGCATGAATAAGCAATCCAGATAGGGTCTTGGATTATATAAACACATGGCCCCCTCCCTCAACAGGTACACAAGCATATATCCATGTACACCACAGGGCCCCTGTACCCACAACTATGCAGGTACAAGCTGCACTCAGTCTGCATGGGACCTGCCCAAATCATAGGTTGTATCATACACATATGGCAAAACAAGATGCTCTCCACGTGCACATCATGTAAAACATAGCTCCATGTCAGGTTGTGTACACACCTAATGGTGCACACCAACAGGTATCACAACCCACAAAGGGGGAGACAAAATTGATAATGGGAAGTACTGCACTAATACCCTGCTGAGTCTTGTCTGGAAGGCCATGAACCTTGATCACTAAAGTGATGCCAGCAGTACAGATGAAGATGACAGTATGGTTGATGTCACACTGCATATCATAATCTTGCCAGGTCATAGGACAACATCACCCATACTGTGTACCACCTACACTCGGTATACTAGATGTACATTCCTATGTCACAGGAGTGTTTTGCAACAGGACTGCTGGCAGAACCAACACTACAGAAGGTGTCTGAATAATATGTGATCATCACACCAGTGGCAGCTACAGTATGTCAGGGTTAATGAATTCTATTCCCCTCATTGTAGTCCATACCTCACAGACAAACAGAAAGCATCTGCCTATTGAAGTATGTGAATGACTATTACCTAGGAGCAATAGCTGACTCGCATTGTTACCCCTATGTTAATAACCATGTACCCATGAACTACCACCTAGGCAGCAGTCATCATAATGGACACTTGTGTGTGAGGGATGCAGCTGGGTAGTTGTCTTTCCTGTGATAGTTATGTCACCACACCTGTCAGGGAGTCATATGTGGCAACCCTAATAATGATAGGATGCCATTCATGAATATAGAGATCATTGTCCAGCCATACAGGACACTCAGGTGACCCATATCAGATCACATATTGCCTTTAAGGGGTATTGGCCATGTGCAGATGGCCTACACCAGCCTTCCCATTCCCCATCTCCACTATGTAGCATGATGCATACCCTGAATAAATCCATGTCCAACCCAGTGATGTCGGACATGCTACATGTACTGATCCTGATCTCGAACACATACTTCATGGACATCCACCTACCACAGTCTGGACAGATCCTTGTCCCATACACTTGACATAATCCTGCCATACTATGCATTCCTGTCCATCAAAGCTGCACATCGCTCCCCTCTCAGACATGGTGTGATGACCGCATGGTAATGCATGGTATATGTATCATTAACCCTGTGGATCAGGAATGTGGCACTGCTTCACCTGGCCTCACAGGCCCACCTGTCAGCTACTGCAAGGTAACCTTTCATCCTAGATGCATACATGGCCCATGGCATATGGCCGACTAGTTGACTTTGACTGTACATGCTATAGTTGATATCCATCCCTGCAAATACCATCTGGCTAGCCAGTGTCCCATGTGTATCACATGTGCAACACAGGTGATACATGGCAGGATGTTGAATCGCTGTACAGTGCCATGTAGATGTATATGGCAGAACACATACATGTAAAACCTTATGTGAGCATGTCTGCAGGGTCACAGGTCATGTCTGTTAAGGCAGTGTAAGTCCTTATATGTGACATATACACTACATCAAGATCGACTGCATTAATGTGGACACATCCAGCCATGTGCTGATAGGTAGGAACACTAGTACAGGCAAACAGACATGCCCACATCAAGACAGCAACCACATGAAGTATGAGAAATGTAATCAGGTGACATACACACACATATATGATGATAATATCCACTCAACATTGAGTGTCATATGTGCGTGACACAAACAGGTCAGTGTCATGTAGGTTTTTAAATACAACTATTTAAACTGAATTAATGTGATACACATGTATGTTCAGCTGTAGTTCTGTATGTCTCTGAGGTACTGTGACCTGTCTCCATCATTATGTCTTCCAGGTATGCCGCGTGCAAGGCTTCCCCCTTTTAAATGCTTGGAGGATGAGGCCATCGTTCCATACCTGCTCGACAATCACAACATCCTGTTCAGCCATGTGCCACAGGATGCACAGCAGCGGGATGCCCCGTGGATTTACTTCGCAGGAGGGTTAATGATGTGGGCGGCCACAACCGCACATACCAGCAGGTGTGCAGACACTGTACAGACCTCATTAGACAGGCAAAACAGCGTGCGAATGCAATCGCCCTGGAACAAGGTGCAACAGGTGGTTGACCACCAACCCAGTTCCCGCTCACACGTACTGAGGAGCTACTGACCAACCTGGGGACACCTGCAGAACCACATCCACAAGCCTTAGCCGATATTGTGGAGGTGGGTATCTCTCAACCACTGAGCCTGGAGTTGCCTGGTAAGTCAATACTGCATCTATAACAACTATATTCCATATAGCTGCATGTGTCACTGCACAATATGTAATGTAGCATCATATGCAAGGCATGTATACACACACGCCACATACTATAGTATGCTACTGTGTGTATGCATACATGTGCATACACCATAGTATAGTCTAATCTACTTGTCTATGTGTTATGCACATTGCTCCCTGTAGCCTTTATACAGTGGTGGATTATGCTCATACTGCTGTGTTACTCCTATTTAGGTACCTCTGGTGTTCTGCTGTGATGGCAGCCCATTGCAGGTGAGAGTGTTATTATTTATCAGGAACCGTAATCCCCAAATCTATCTGCCATGTGGCCATGCACAAGATGTACACATAATGTATGGTCCTGTAAAAATATACAGGTCGGACCTGCAATGCATCACAATAACTATCCATGTGCAACACTTGCAAACTATGTGAATCATCTCACCGACATGAATCCTCACAAACTTTATTGCCAGATGAGTTGACAGCTGTGCATACAATGGTGGAGGTGCTGCTCACTTTTGTATCGTACAACAGATTTGAGCTACACATGTGGTGAATACAAACAGTACTACACAGTGGGCTGGAGTATGGCCAGCACACAGGTTTCACCAGTGTGGATCATAGCCCTGCTATGAATGTCACACAATGTGATGTGCTATCTTGACATGTCCATGACATCTATTGGCCTGGCTGCTATACTGCCTACCTAACCTGAAAACATATCCCACATACCACCTTTTATCTGCATAACCCTGTTGTCAGTGGAGCATATATGTCATATGGGACAACACAGACATGTGAAATAGAACCCCATCACAATAATTTGGACAACACATGTACACACATGGCCATGGAGGATGGCCAGAGATATGGAGCAACACACACAGTAGACGTGTTGTGCTTGTATGTACACCCTGTCATACAATGGCTACACATGGTTCTGGCATGGCCTTTGTATAATGGTCATAATGTAGATGTGGAACACTAGACATCCTACAGGCCTGTGCACATCTTGTGTAGGTGTAACATCAATCTACCACATAAGATGTGTTGAGCATCTTGAGGGTGTTGCAATATGACAGCAGTCACCTGTACAGTATCCACATCAGGCCACATATGCAGTACATTCCCATTGCTGGTGATGGACATAAATGCCATACTTGCTCTGTGTGTGTGTGTGTGTGTGTGTGTGTGTGTGTGTGTGTGTGTGTGTGTGTGTGTGTGTGTGTGTGTGTGTGTGTGTGGTACACAGATGTCATGTGGGACATGGTGTACCAACGTGTTTGCCATGTCTGCCCATTGTTGCCAGGCTGCAGCAATATGTTTGCAGATGTGCAGGGGTGTCATCCGCATACCCATCAGTGACCTGTGTCACAACTTCCACATCATGGTTTAGTGTGTATACACCTCAGTGACGTGGGTCACATTCCACAGTATATATGCATTGTATCTGAACACAGTCATGGTTATGAACCCTGTCTGTAACTCACACTGTATAGCATTAGAGGCACCTCATGATTCCCTGCAATGGCCATGCACATCAGCTAAATTTGCAGTATGTCTGTAGGGTGGACAGACAACAGTGAATTGGTACACCATTGTCCCACTGTATATTTGACAGGACACTATTGTGTTAAACATGTATGCATGTCATTGCACATGTCAGCAGATCACATGTCATACTACATGTGATTATCAAGGTCATATGCCACACATCAAGCAGCTGTACTGTTAACCTGTGCTGTTCCACATGGTCTAACACAGGGATGTATGCTAACCACTACTATGATTGTGTAATTTGCATGCTGTCTGCTATGACACATGCATGCTGTTGTGTGCAACCTAGGGATGTATAACTACTACTATTATTGTCTGTGCTGCATACCGTCTGCCCTATCACATGCATGTTGCATGCCTTCTGTCATATCACATGCATGTGTGTGTGTGTGTGTGTGTGTGTGTGTGTGTGTGTGTGTGTGTGTGTGTCTATTGTATAGATTGTAATGTACAGTTCTTGTCTGCCCTCACAGGAGATATAGGTGCATTGCCCTCCTGTGGTACATCAGATATTAGTGTTCCCACAGACTCTAGTAGTGATGATGAAAGTATGATTGAGACACAGGCAGAGTTGTCAGGGGCTGAAACTGTGCCATTGGTTGCCATTCCATCTATATCCACCTCATCCCCGCACACAGATCCCATACCTGCACATACCCCTTCACCAGTGGCCATAGAGGAAGGACAGTTGGTGCGTGGTAGCTTGGAACAGGAAAGTGTGGGGGTTATGGAAGGTGTGCCTGCACACCATGGTGTCAGCCAAACTACTGGTAGTGCTCCACACAGGCACGTGGCCAGTGGTGCTCATAGGAGGACCTCTGGCCAACATGCTACTGCATGACAGACCACAGCAGCTGGTGTCACCAGACGCATTTTTCAGGCTGTAATGGAAACACAGACATGTGCTGAACAGCGCAACAGAGAAGATCAGAGGCTACAGAGAGCTGCTGCCCGTTCTTTAAACAACAGCATCCAGGCAATGGTAAATGCTCAACAGCAGATTGCTGATGCTTTGTATAGACAGTTGGGTGACATGGTTGGAATCCTTGACCATGGCATGACAATCCGCGAGCGTGAGCTCTCTGTGTTGGAACATCTGGTAGGAGTGAGGCACCAGGCATGTGGATGTAGGCCTGCTACATCACCTGTGTCAGGTCTACGTGTACGAGCTACCTCACATGTCCGCTCCCATAGTGGCGGTAGCAGCAGCAGTGCATCTGGTGCTGTGCTGTCAACACCATGACACAGCAGGCCACGTGCACGTGGCCCGAGATGGTCCCAACAGTGACACGGTTCCAGTGGACTAGTGACATCAGAAAGTACCCAATCTGCACCTCTGGCTGGTAGTACCAGTGCAACCCCTGGCAGGCACAGGTCACATGTCTGTGGCCGGACACCGTGAACTGCAAAAACCTCACCTGTACAGTCTGCAGCTGTCAATAATACTCCTGTGTAGGCCAGACACATGGGAGAACTGTGTGCAGACATACACGCACACATTGGACACATATGTAGGGCACCGCAACACACACATGCATAACATCCACACACGCCCAGTTAGATCAAAGGCCCAAACCCACACACATGATGTCATCCAATGGTGCAGCCTAGGCTTCTGGCAAACATTAACACCCTGTGCATATGATGATGCCTGTGCTGCATCCCTGACATCCACACCATCGGTGCAGGGACATGCTCATATGGTCTGATGCACAGGGTGAACAGACTAGGATGATATGTGTAGTTTACAAATGTTGAGGACTGTTGACAGGCAGCAGATATACCATGTAGTACAGGTGTACAATACTGTTAACAGTATGTGTCTTGTGTAACAACAGTGAAGCTTAGGCCTCCAGCAAACATTAACACTCTGTGCATATGATGATGCCTGTGCCGCATCCCTGACATCCACACCTTCAGTGTACGGACATGCTCATATGGTCTGATGCACAGGGTGAACAGACTAAGATGATATGTGTAGTTTACAAATGTTGAGGACTGTTGACAGCAGATATTTCATGTAGTACAGTTGTACAATACTGTTAGTATGTGTCTTGTGTAACAACAGTAAATGCATGTTGGTCATGATGCTCTGCTGTCCTTCTTCAGGTCTAATTGCACGTGCCGGTGGATGTCAGTGCTTGCAGTTAAGTGTTCTATATGTCAATGTGGGCTACTCACAGGTATGTATGAATATACCGGCATGTACCATGTAGCTGCCACATACCCGTGAGAATGACCCACGTTACAAACACGTCTACCATTCCAAGAGCATGATAGCTGTGTATTAAGCTACTGTGGCCACAGACGTGACATCCATAAAGGGCGGCATCACAGGTACAGTTACATGGAGAGGCTAGGTAAGAGAATGGTCTAGCTGATTACAAAGGTAGAGGACAGTAGGAAGTGTGATGCCTCAATGGGAATTAGTAATACACATTCCCATGACTGGATGCCAACACACAACTGCACCCACACACTCAGGTATTGACACAAATGTATTCAGTGACACTGTAACACATAAATACACACACACACACACACACACACACACACACACACACACACACACACACACACACTGTAACACACACACACACAACACTCATGGCTTCACCGACACAGTAACAGACACTCGCACAAAGTTGCTCCTGGTGGGATGAGGACCCCTGCCTATGTGCAAATCATCATTACAGCACTGTGCACCTACATGATGCACCACAGAGAATACACATGTACAGGTAGTCAGTACGGCCAAAGATCAGGGACATCAACACACATAGTTGAATGCATTGCCTGGATGGTGGGAGGGGTCTTATCAGTTCAGTATGGTAACATACATCCTCACCCCAGGGAGCAGTCAGCCCTACATACACACACTGTGGCAATCAGTAATTAATACACCTATGTCATGCACATACAGATACCTCACATGTGTGAGATACACGCCCCTGCCTATGTCCTGCTTTTTACATTGCAGTCTGTACAGATGTGTACACTAGTGTACACAAGAGTGAGTAACAATTGAGATGTATTCCCCACAATACGTCACATATATGGACACACACGCAACCACTCATGCCAGTACTGTGAATCTCAGACCTGCCTAGCTCATGTTATGTATGTCAGACATACAGCAGTATTGCACGTGTTACAAATTGTACTGACACTTCCTGTGCCAACAGTGCTGATATATGCACTAGGGATGTCATATCTATTAATAGGTGTCAAGTGATTTACCTTCGCTGTCACCCTGACCGCTGTCTAAGTTGTGTGTTATGTCCTTCAATTAGCAAAACCATTGCTTAGCGGTTACACAGGGTATTGTAGGACCGCTTGTGACACACCTGTGAGCTGTCCACAGAAAACATTCATCTGCAAAGATGCCCCGCCACTTAGTTATTTCAACACATCTGTCCATACCTGTGGTACATCTTTCTGTACATTCAGCATATCACCATATACAGTTGGCGTTGTTGAGGCTGCATTGCAGCTGCATGATGTACTAGGATACACACCACCTGCATACATCAGCAACTGCACACGCATGTTATCTGAATGCACAACACTATGTGTACAGGTGTGTAGGTCCTACAATCCTGACATTTGGTCATGTTTGTAGGTATTGCAATTGGTGGATATGTGTAACAACATACATGACACATGGACTGTTGTATTATATGATGGGTAACCAGTACAGAGGGGATGTTACCTCTGTCAACATTGATATCACACCTTATGTACTGTTAGCATTCAGCAGCCATGGACCTAAATTCCATGTGCATGTGTGTAATGGCTGTAGCCACCTGTTTGCACAAAGGACTACAACAGCTATGCTATTTACAGGTATGTTGCATGTGTGGCATGTACATACCCAGGGCAGGTACATGTATGTCATATCCATACATGAGGGCTTGTACTGGTGTACAGCAACAGACATCTGCTAATGGTTGACAGTACTGAGGGTCCTTGTTATGTATACAGCTGACCTGGTCACAGACAGTGGTATCATTGCATTGCATAACACATGATGCAACTGTGTCAGTACATGTGTGCCGTCTACAGTTGATGTAGAGCTTAGTACAGTACACAGGTCAAGGGTCACATGATGGTGTACTCATCTGTCCTACAACATGTATGGTTGTGTGTTGGTGGTCCGAGGGCATGGTGGTGTCTGCAGTTTACATCCTAGAATGCAACATGTGACACTGTGTCCTGCACATGGCTCATCTGTGATGTCTTTTGTGGGGAGACCGGTCAGTACATGTGAGTGGCCTTTATGTATGTGGGTACACCATCTGGAGTGGTCCGTACCTGTGTTATGGCCCACATGTCTGGTTGTGAGGTATATGGTGGTAGTGCTAGGTTCTGAGGTATATGGTGGTAGTGCTATTGTGCACTACAGAGATATCAGCCAGGTATTCCTCACTGCACAGATGTCAGTACTCCCCATTGTTGGATCTACAGTGGCCAGCTGTGAATATAGACGCTACACATCTAGCACTGGTTACCATAACAAAACAATGCAGTTGTCCTGTAGGTGTATGTGAGTTAACCTGTGTTTAGGACATTTGCCTTGGAATGGCACTGTGTGGGCGGATGCGACTTGGGTAATATCCACACTCCCTTGTATCATGGATGCATGTGATATGTGACAAAGGCATGCCTACAGTCAGCCATGTCATCCCAGAATGACAGCTGATTTGTAAAAGACCGGTGTCAAATATATGTAGAGCAGCGTTCCTGCTAACAATGACAACTACTAACACCAGAGCCCATTACAATGTGTTTTTTTATGTCTACCTGTAATAGCATGGCCACTGTGGCCCTCCATGTTTAGCATCAAAGTGCATTCCAGTCAGCCCTGTGCTACTAGGAGTATGAGCATGCCCAGTATATCCTTGTGTAGATGGGCACATAGTAGCGCATTCCGACCAGCCCTGTGCTACTAAGTGTGTGACCATGCCCCCTGTGCTACTACGTGTATGAGCATGCCCAGTATATCCTTGTGTAGATGGACACATAGTGCATTCCGAACAGTCCTGTGCTACTAAGTGTGTGAGCATGCCCCGTGTGCTACTAAGTGTGTGAGCATGCCCAGTGACACCTTGTGTTGGTTATGTGCCTCTGTGTATGGGCATGGCCATTGTAACCCTGTATAGTGGTAGTAATCGTCCATTCCACAGATGGGCATACTCCAGGTCAGGATGGATTCATACTTTAAACACACAGGTTCACAGGTATGTACATCTTAACTGCCAGCATCCCTGTTGATGTCCACATTCCCAGAGGGTCATAATGATAGCCTTGACATGTGTAGTCTGTGTGGCGTGATTCATATATATGTAGTATTGAAATAGTAATCTGTAAATAGGCAGGTGTTCCGTACCCGATACTGGCGTGTGTGTATGTCTGTCTGCGTTTGCTGGTGAATTCTAAATTGCATTTAGACTGCCCACACTCCATACATTTCTTATACCCACTGTTAGCAATGCTGATGATGTCACCCATCTACAAATACACCTCTGGGAGGGCTGTGTCCCAGTAATCTCGGTAGCGTGTTCTGTAACTGCATAATGCTGTAGTGTAATAAAGTAGTTAGGTCGGTGTTCTAGTCCCACATTTGGAGTGTGTGTGTCTCTCCACGTTTGCTTGAGGACTGAGTAATACCTTTATACTGCTCACACTCCATTCATTTCTTATACCCACCGTTAGCAAGGCTGATGATGTCACCCATCTACAAATACACCTCTGGGAATGCTGTGTCCTAATCTCGGTAGCGCATTCTGTAACTGCGTAATGCTGTATTCTAGTCCCGCACTGGCCATGTGTGTGTGTGTGTGTGTGTGTGTGTGTGTGTGTGTGTGTGTGTGTGTGTGTGTGTGTGTGTGTGTGTGTGTGTGTGTCTCCCCGTTTGCCTGAGGACTAAGAAATACCTTTATACTGCTCACACTTCATACATTTCTTATACCCACCGTTAGCAAGGCCGATGATGTCACCCATCTACAAATACACCTCTGGGAGTGCTGTGTCCCAGTTATCTCGATAGCGCATTCTGTAACTGTGTAATGCTGTAGTGTAGCAAAGTAGTTAGGTCGGTATTCTAATCCCGGACATGCCAAGTGTGTGTGTGTGTGTGTGTGTGTGTGTGTGTGTGTGTGTGTGTGTGTGTGTGTGTGTGTGTGTGTGTGTCTGCCTGCATGAGACAAGTACAGTGCTTTGTAGTATTCGCTGTAGCGTGTGCCCCAAATGCGTGCTGCTGCAGTGTGATATGGTAGGGGTTTTTATACAGGACATGGCAAGTGTGTGTTTGTCTGCCAGGGCCTGAGTAGAGGTGGCCGTGATTGTCCTACCACTGGACATGTTTGGGAGTGGGTTTTGTAGTTTTCCTATATAGTATCTGTCTTATGACACATTGGCCACCTCACGAGGAGTACGGCTGTCAGTCAGCCACGGCACTGTGTTGGCAAGCCATACCATACATCTGGCAAAAGGGCTGGTGAACTAAGTATGCAGCCCTACTAGTACCTGGTATATGTCCCGCACCCATGTGCCATGCACATGCAACCTTGCCTAGGATATCCCACTATGTTGCTAGTAACATGCACATTGAGGACAGATAGTAAGCATGGTGTGACCGCAGTGGCCTGCAGAGGATATGGCACCCTGTACAGTGGTACAATAGGCACATATATGCGGACATTGTGCCTTCACTTTGTTCCACACTGAATGGCTGCAACATATGTGGTGCTATCATATGTGATCTACTAAGGCCAGACAATGCTGTACACATGTGCCCTGTATGGACCCATACCACTGACACCATGACATACCTGTTCATTCTATACATGCAGGTGCAGGTTCGACCTGCTCACTGTAAGCAGGTTTCACCAAATGTAGTAACGTCATGCACGTGTAATAGTAATGAGTAGTCAGGGGTTTGTCCCTGTACTATTCAGCGTGTGGCAGATTATGGTTAAGTCTCCAAGCCCTTCCCAAGTGTACATTGCCTGTCCCACACACACACTCTCTGGTGGATGTGAAGGTGTACACCTGCACAGCAGCTGCATGTATATTGTAACAGATGGAAATGGTCAGGTGATGGCCTCTGCACCTATTGCAGTCCTCCTCTAGCTGATTGCATGTGGTACAACTGTGATGGTGTTCCCAAAGCCATCCACATGATAAACACAGTACACTATCTAGGGAAACATGTTATTATCTGGCCATGACAGTCGCTGTGAGTGGTACCTGGATGTGGTGTTCTGACACAGCATCGCAGATGATATCTGGATGTACCTCAATCATTTTCAACAGTGGGAAATAGCCTAATGACAGGAGGGTGATGTGCCACACAGCTACAGCATGTAAGTCTAGCTATGCTGCATTGAGACTACTGCCTGATTAACAAGTGTGTGGTAATGGCTATTCTGCATGTTAAAATACAGACATGACAGTACTCTGTTCATGAGGGAACCCCATCTGTAGGGCCATCTGTGAACAGGTCAGTGTGTACAACCATTTGTTTCCTGTGTTACACACTGAACACACTTTGGTGCACAGCAGAAGCATGGTGTGGGGATTGCAGACAGTACATGATGATAGGGATGTGTTACTGCCATTGCATCCCTGACTGGACATGTGTCACATGAGACAGTGGTATGACTGACACCGTGTGGGATTCCCAGTGACAAGCCAATGATGGGCAACTGTTCATAGCTGCGGTCACACGTCTACTACACATTGTACAGTTTCCATGTGGTATAAATGCATGTGTTGTGCTCCTTCTGCAAATGTATACCATCTGTTGGGTTGGTGGTGATATCTATGCATACTGTCATAGGTAATCCTATATGCTGTTGTCTATCACTAAGCCATATGTGGGTTTAAAATGCAACACCATAGGCTGAATGGATTGGTAGGTCCTGGCAAATCTTCCTGTCCCACTTCAGCTGACCATGGCACCGGGCACTAGCACATCTGGGTACCAGCCATTAACATCAACCTTTGTTGGCTCTGCACCACCTTCTGGTGGTACCACCACTGAGGATGGATCATGTCCCCCTTGGGAGCAGGACCAGACAGGTACATGTCTGCTGTTGTGCGGTCCTGGACATGTTGTGTAGGTGGCTCCCTAAGGGGTTATGAAGCCAGATACGCCAGTTCAAGGGCGGAGTGTCACATTTACAGGGTGATGCTGCCTCTGCTGGACAGCCCCCAGCACTGCCTCCTTTGCAGCCGTGTAGGTGCAGTGGCAGTTGCCCATGACTGTAGACCTCTGACCCACTGTTCCCATGGGCTTTTGAATGCCGAAGACCCATCCCCATCCAGGGTGTATCCCCCCCACATGTGTCATATACCAACCCTGTATGCTGTCATTTCTGTGCTCCTACCTATCCTCCATGGCCATACCTACACTCTTTCCCCAAAATCTGACCTTCACCTATGGACACATAAGGCCATTCAGCTCCTAGGACACCATCTGCCCTATACATAGCTGTCCATTACACACTCATGCCCACTGGACACATGAAACCCTTGTAATATGCATCATAACATACTACTGTTATCCTCACCACTGTACCTCAGGCGCACGGTCCTGGTATACACATCACTCCTACATGGTTCAGTTACACGTGAGGAGGACAACCCCATTGTACACAAAATACTACCGATCCCTCTATGGTTACCCCATTTACCTTTATCATGATGATGATGATGTTGCACACAGCACATTGCAGAAGTACTGTTCACACATAATTATTGGACAGGTACTGTTGTGTTAATGTACATTACATGCACAGATCGATATATATGGCCAATGTACAACTATTGTCTGTCTGAGGGAGTCTTGTGATCACATAAAGCAACACCACTACATAATACAGGCATCGCTGGTGTTTCCCGTTTCATTCATTTGTAATGCTTTGTTGCCACATGGCATGTCCCTGATACATCTCTATATATGTATGTACCTATATGCTGGACATAAACACTCACATGTACTTCTACATGACAGGATACATTCCTATACTGTTGAATGACTGCGCTGTATGATATCCTCTGGTTACAGCCTCTTATGCTCAATTAGCCTCGACATTGCTTAACCAATGTAATACTCGCATACTGGTAGCCAAACACGCTTACACCTGCTTGTTTCTGCACGTGCTAATGCACCGGCATTGGTGCTTGCATCTGTCACTCACACCCCTGGGTGTGAGTGAGGACCACAATATTACCTTGTGATGCCTATTACATTATACCACACGACTCCAGTATCAGAATTGGCCACCCATTAGGCGACGGCATCGCTTTTGACTGTACGGAATCTGCGGCCTGTCCAGTGACACAATCATATTTGTGTGTACCTCATACAATGTGCTCCCACCTTGTGATGCCTATTACATCAGAATACATGAATACAGTATCGGAAATGGCTGCCTATTAGGCGATGGCATGGCGTTCATCTGTATGGAATCAGTGGCCTGTCTGGAGAATCATTCATATCCATGTGTTCCTCTTAGGCATACCTTGTGATGCCTATCAAATCGGACTACATGACTACAGTCATAACTGGCCTTAGGCATAGGTCAACTAAGCGGCCGCCTAGGGCACTGCTTTAGTGGGTGCACTTTACCAGTATTTATTTGGTGTAGGTAGACCAGGATGGGGGCACTGGGTGGTGTGGTAGGGGGTGCCATTCTGCCCTCTGCCTAGGGCACCAATTGACCTAAGGCCACTCCTGACTACAGTATCGGGAATGGCTGCCCATTAGGCGACCACATGGCATTGGAATGTACGGAATCAGCGGCCTGTCTGGTGAATCATTCATAATTGTGTGTTCCTCTTGCAATCTGCTCCCACCTTGTAATGCCTATCACATCGGACTACATGACTACAGTATCGGGAATGGCTGCTCATTAGGCGACGGCATGGCGTTTGACTGTACGGAATCAGCTGCCTGTCCAGTAAATTAATCACATGTGTGTTCCGCATACACTCTGCTCCTGTCTGGCTGATACATGGGAACTGAGACCCTGCATTGCAAATGAGTAGTTGGGTTGTGGTAGCCACATCTGTCGGACAGGTCATACTATCACATACCTATTATAGGTTTGCCACCTTCTCAATTGGCCAAGGTAGGATTTTAGGGTTATCACCTGTCCCACTTTGCAAGGGACAGTGTGAAAATAATCAAGACATAGCACATGACCAGATTACAGGACACTATTATATTGTATGTTTCATTAATAATTGCATACAACAGTTATTTTAAATATGACACTTCTATATGTTATGTGAAGTAGCATAAGCAATTCAAATGCAACTAGATTAAGCTTTTATTTGTGCAAATATGTGTAATCCTGTACTGTGCATGGCTGTAGGTATGTTTAGTCCTGGAATGTCTGACATTTCTACAGAATATGTCTCACTCTGGCCATTTGGAAAGGTGGCAACCCTTTAGGACCTGTATGTAGAGATGTCAGACTTTGCAGGGCAACACACCCACAGCCAGTAGAGAGGGGTGTACTTCACTGTTTCGCCTAAATAAAAGGTTACTCTTGTAGCATTATAGTTGCTTATACTGTTACCTATAACATTTAAGTGTTTCAGAGGAACATAATTGTATTATGCTATCACTACAGACAATATAGGTAGTCTTTGCCCTAACTCACAGGACATTTGCCTTAATTACAGTTATTATGCACGACACGACTGCCCACAGTGGAGTGTCACTCGCAAAGGTGGACAGGTGGTAACCCCAAAACTTTTATTCTATCAATCTTCTAAGGTAGTCGGCGGAACATGCACTTTCTCTCACTATCAGACCTCTCATACGAATAGGGAAGAATAAACACTGAATCAGGGACACTGCATAACGACCTCAGGGACACATTTAGAAGGTTGGTGCTATTAACCTGACACATTGACGGACACAGAGCACATATGTATTCATACACATTGTCTGAGGTGCATGCAGTTTATGACTCTTACATGTTGTCATTATTCATTATGTGTATTCCGCCACCTTTCCTCCTAGTATCAGTAGTTCTAGGATGGTTTAGTTAAGACTGTGTTAAGATTCTGATTCGTAGTCATGGACGTCCCTGGTAATCGGAGACAGTTCAAAGATATGGTCCCTATGTATTCCCCCAATGGTTTATGGACTGTCCAGTAGATGTGCTCTTATAGTTTGGGGGGTACGGGCATCTGCTATACCCACATCGGAATATTACTTACACCCACGGGGTGGTCCTAATACATGTCTGCAGCCAACACCTGCACTCCTAGCCCCATAATCGCATACCCATAGTTTCCCCACCTGCCACTACTCTACAGCACTCATCCTTACTGTGGTCGCAGGTGGATGCAGGTGGGATATGAACATACCCCTACACACTGCCCACTCTTCCCATGTCGGGACACATGTCTTACTTTGTGTCAACCCATGTGTTATCAGGTTTGCACAACCTACTGTTCCATGTACAGCTACATCCTGGTCATAATGGTGTTCCCCCATTGGTTGAAGGTGCCAAATTTTTGGTGTCCCGCAAGGGACATCGCTGTCCATGTTTAAAGTGTAGACCTTGTAGATCTCTCTCCCACTGGTAGTTTCCTGCCGCTGGTCTGGGAAGCAGTGTTGTATTTACCTTTATTGCATGTCTGTATGTCTCACTGACCTAGCTGGGGTGGGTGATAAGTAGACGTTTGTTGAGTGGACCTCCCACCAACATATGCCCGGTCTAAACATGTTACCCGTAACTGCTGTAACATAACCTAGGTATATACATGTGTATATTTACTGTAATATGTATATATATATATATATATATATATATATATATATATATATATATATATATATATATATATTTACATTAATATATACAGACATATCTGCATATGTGCATAAACTTTAACTCCTGGTCAGGAACTGAAACAGCAGTTTACGAAATTTCACCACATTCAAATACGAACAAAATAAAAGTCCATATGACTCTGAATTGTATGATAAAACTTCTTTTATTCGGACATAGAAGAAGCCTGATGGTGAAAGTACTTACTCTATGTCCAAATAAAAGAAGTTTTATCATACAATTCAGAGTCATATGGACTTTTATTTTGTTCGTATTTGAATGTGGTGAAATTTCGTAAACTGCCGTTTCAGTTCCTGTCCAGGAGTTAAAGTTTATGCACTTGTTGTTGTTTTTTGACAGGAACAGACTTCCCGTTGTGGCTATATACTTTTTATCATTGCTGTGGCTTATATCTGCATATGTATTCATACATGTATATTCATATCTTGCTGTTTTATATATATATATATATATATATATATATATATATATATATATATATATATCTATATAGATAGATAGATATATATATATATATGTGTGTGTGTGTGTGTGTGTGTGTGTGTGTGTGTGTGTATGATGTATATATATATGTATATATATATATATATATATGTATATATATATATATATATAAATATACACATATATATATAGATATATAATTATATATATGTACATCAGTGTTTCAATACATTCCCCGCTCATACGCACTTAAACATACATGCGTAATGGTGTTTGTAAGCTTCACAAGCATACTAGTGCCTTATTCATTATAACGCTGACACACTCCAGTTATCTTGTAATCAGTATGTAGCACATTATACAGCAGACAGATTTCGCTATATGTTCATGTACGGATTACTGATGGTAACTGGAATGTGATAGTGAGATTCGACCCATCCCTCTTCTGCACAGCCTATTATTCCATGTACTGTCGATGTTTGTATGGGCACATTCCTATTATTTATGTCAACAAATGGAATGCATGTGTTACAGAATTTGTACATCAACATATATTGTTTGCATGTGAGTATGCAAATATACCTATTACGACCTAGCTGACCACCACGGGGCAGTCCATTAGAACCAGCCCATCCAACCCTGGCAAGCCTGGATCCATAATTGCATACCCATAGTTCCTCCACCTGCCACTACTTTACAGCACTCATCCTTACTGTGGACGCAGGTGGATGCAGGTGGGATATGAACACACCCCTACACACTGCCCACTCTCCCCGTGTTGAGACACATGTCGTATGTTGTGTCATTCCATGTGTTTCCAGGCTTGCACAACCTACTGTTCTGTGTACAGCTACATCCTGGTCTTAACTGTGTTTCTCCCATCAACTGAAGGCACCAAATTTTTGGTGTCCTGCAAGGGACGTCACTGTCCATGTTTAAAGTGTAGATATTGTAGATCTCTCCCACTGGTAGTTTCCTGCCGGTGGTCTGGGAACCACTGTTGTATTTACCTTTATTGCGTGTCTGTATGTCTCACTGGCCTTGCTGAGGGTGGTAAGTAGACGTTTGTTGAGTAACATAACCTAGGTAAATACATGTGTATTTCACTGTAACAGATATATATATATATATATATATATATATATATATATATATATATATATATACAGACATATCTGCATATGTATTCATGGATTCACTTCAGAAGCTCAAATTAATAAAATCTCGAACTGCAAATAACCGAAACCAAAAGATCGAGTTTCGGAAACTCGAACTTCTGAAGCGAAACCAACAACAACAAAAAAAAAAAGACAAACTTCGCTTTTGCAGGGGTGTGCTCCCCACACCCCCCCTACTTATATATACCAACTCCAAGATCGTGCTACAGTGGGGAAATGGGAAATCTCCCGTCTTGCGCTGTATGCGGAAGTGCAAAACGGGAGATTTCTCATTTCCTGTCAACACCGCAAAAAAAATAAAATATTACGTACACACAGAGCATACAAGAATCCTTGCCTCTATGTGCACACAATGTATTAAGGTAAGTAAACTCTTATTTTTAAACAATACACATATTCGATTTACTGAAATCTCAATCATATGGTCTCGACCATATGAAATTCGAGATTTCAGTAATTCGATTATGTGAAGTGTTCACGTATTCATACATGTATATTCATATCTTGCATTTTTTATACATATATATATATATATATATATATATATATATATATATATATATATATATATATATATATATATATATATATATATATATATATATATATATATATATATATATATATATATATATATATATATATATATATATATATATATATATATATATATATATATATATATATATATATATATATATATATATGCATCAGTATGTCAATACATTCCCTGCTCATGTGCACTTACACATGTGTAATGAAGTTTATTAGCTTCACCAGCATACTAGTGCCTTATTCATTATAACATCGACACACTCCAGTCATCTTGTAGTCGGTATGTAGCACATTATGCAGTGGACAGATGTTGCTATATGTTCATGTAGGGATGATAATTGGAATGTGATAGTGTGATTTGACCCGTCCCTCTTCTGCACAGCCCATTATTCCATGTACTGTCAATGTTTGTATGGGTACATTCCTATTATTTATGTCAAGAAATGGAATGAATGTGTTACAGAATTTGTACATCAACATATATTGTTGTCTGCATGTGAGTATGCATATATACCTATTACGACCTAGCTGATCTCCACGGGGCGGTCCATTAGAACCGGCCCATCCAACCCTGGCATGCCTGGATCCATAATTGCATATCAATAGTTCCTCCACCCCACCCGTGTTAAATTTACATGAGTAATATCCATTATCCACTTGTTATCGCAGCCATGACACATCTTTACACATTTCCCTCTCCAGAGCTTTTGGGGCCATACACACATTCTGTCCTACCTCGTGTATTCACAGGGTCTCCCGCCATGTATATTTGCACATACGTACCTTTCCTGGTGTTATTGAATACGGCCATTTGAACTTTGAAATTTTTGGAGGTCCCAGCATGGGAATACATTCCGTCTGTGTGTAAAGTAGACCTAGCATTTCAACGATGTTACTCCCACTGGTAATACCTTGGATGTGGTGTGAGTAGCGGTGCTCTGCTCACTCCTGGGCAGCTTTTTATGACATACGCTGAAAGCACTTTATAATACCAACATTGCTCTTGATTCACTTCACATCCCTTGTGTATGCTTTACTATTACAGCGTCCATTCTTTATATATCTATATATATATATATATATATATATATATATATATATATATATATATATATATATATATATATATATATATATATATATATATATATATATATCTTCTTCTTCTCCTTTTGGCTTTTCCCGGTTAGGGGTCGTCACAGCGGATCACCTGACTGCTCATGATTGGCAGGGGAGTTTTACAGTGTCATGTTGCCAGCCCGGCACCCAACCTTCCACAGAAGGCACACGCACACACACACACACACACACACACACACACACACACACACACACACACACACACACACGCACTCACACCTAGGGCCAATTTAGAGTGTCCAATCCACCTACTGCATGTCTTTGGGATGTGGGAGGAAACCGGAGTACCCGGAGGAAACCCACACGACCACAGGGAGGACATGCAGACTCCGCACAGAAGGCACCCCAGCCGAGGATCGAACCAGAGAACCTCTTGCTGTGAGTTGACAATGATAACCACTGCACCACCGTGGCCACCATATATATATATATATATATATATATATATATATATATATATATATATATATATATATATATATATATATATATATATATATATATCTATATCTGTATGCGTATATATATTACATCTCTACATACAAACATACATTTCCTATGCTGGGAGCTGCTTACACCCGCGCAGGCGCCCTTGCCTATGCTTACTGTGCGTTACATATGTTTACTGTCGCTTATTTATGCTTATTTGTGCATTATATATTATGACAATACCACTTTGATTGAAAGGAACTGGTTAATAGTCCCATGCAATACACATGTTCACCTTTACATGTTTAAATGTTGGCTTTACAGCAGAGCAACATTCATTCCACAAGGAAAATTATATGTGCTATTGTCGACCTTGAACCGTGAATGCCTTTTCGTTAGGTGGATGCTCTTACCACTACACTATTGGTGTTCTGCCTCATTTATATGTATACCCATGGTGCATAGTTAGCCAAACACATGCCTCATCACTTCACTTACACAACAGGCATCCATTTACCTGTTGGGAAAAACCCACTACTACACATGCGTCATTCCCTATTCCCTACTGCTCTGGACTCGTGCCGCATGTTTACTAACTCTGAGGATATTCAGACCTCTACAGCCTATAGTCCTGGCACATACATGTGTTCAATTGTCAGGGTGTTCATATGGTCTTCCAGGTTTAGGCTTGTCAGACTGAGGACCAGGACTGCCCTGTACCTAGCTGAAAGTCAGACTTAGCAAGGGGAGATAGTTCGTTCCACTTTTACATCCTACCTGTGGTTGAGGATGTAGAGGTGTTCTCACCAATGGCCATCCTGATATATAACAGCACTATTATGGGGATTTCCTATATTGTGACCATGTTCATTCTTCATATCTACATATATTTATATATATGTATATATATATATATATATATATATATATATATATATATATATATATATATATATATATATATATATATATATATATATATGTGTGTGTGTGTGTGTGTGTGTGTGTGTGTGTGTGTGTGTGTGTGTGTGTGTGTGTGTGTGTATATCGGTCTGTACATACACATGCATATACACCTACATGCTCATTTACATTTCCCATACCACTGAATCACCGCCACCTGCCATTGCGCATACACGCTTGCATACCCGCTTACGTCTCAGGTTGCCACCTTTTCTTATGGCCAAAGCGGAGCATTTTCGGGACACACATCATACTTTACAGGCCGACACATACCTATGGTCAGTAAATAGGTTAGAACTTTACTTATTTCCCTAAATGAATGCTTATTCTTGTAGCAGTTTGTTTGCTTCATCTGTTTCTTGTAACTTTGAGTATTTTACATAAATAACTGTTTTATGCAACTGTTACATGACATATGGGACATATTTCCTACAATCACAGGACATTTGTCATTGCATTATATTTGGTCTGGACACAACTACCCAAAAAGGGACTGTCTCTCACAAGGTGGCACAGGTGGTAACCCTATTTACATCTGCTTTGCAGCGCATTGAGCACCCTATATCCAACTGCCACTATGCAAATTTGTAAGGTATATATTCCCGATAATGCACATGGGGAGACGTGCACCATGGTCAGGTGTTTAATCCTGGGTCGTAGGTTCTGCAGGATTAAACACCTGACCATGGTCAGGTGTTTAATGGTGTTTAATCCTGGGTCGTAGGTTCTGCAGGACCAGCTGGAGGCTGAGTAGTCTTGTGGACAGCTACTGCTCATACAACATGTGTCCAGATGTATACAGGACTGGACATCGTGTCGTGACACCAAGTCTAATGTTTAGAACAGATATATATCCCATGAGGGATATCCAAAAATTGTGTGGAACGATGATCATCTTTGCTTTATGGCTGTAAAGTAGGGTTATACATGCAAGGGATACATAGTTTGCAATCCTGAGAATGCCTAGGGTAGGACTGCCTACTAGATATGGGTAGGGGGTGGTGTGCTGTGAAGGGGATGATGGGTATTCAATTATGTATCCAGGAGAGTTGGGGTTGGATGTCTCAGTTCAGGCCAGACCATTATGTGGGTATGTGCCGGTAACGTTTCTGTACATGTGTATTGCACATTTTAATGTTCACATGTTTGTGGGATTGTATTCTGGATGTGTATATTTGTTCTTTGGTTATCTTCCTGATTCACACACCACCCCTCGTAGACCTCCAGTTCACCTATTGTGCAACAAACTCAGTCTCCCCTTGGCGAATTTTTACATTACCAGTTACCCCCCACCCCCATATTCCACAATCAACATTCATCCCTTCTCTAGTTGATGGCCCATGGCACAGTC
Organism: Protopterus annectens; assembly: GCF_019279795.1. NCBI lineage: Eukaryota > Metazoa > Chordata > Ceratodontiformes > Protopteridae > Protopterus > Protopterus annectens. The sequence continues at coordinate 1,223,858,769 of NC_056732.1, forward strand.
AACAGAAAACATTGCGTACACTACATATCTCTGGGACCAATATGGTTGTGAGGTCTGCACTAACATTTCAGATCAACCACATGCTGTACTTCATGCACATAGGTACTCACAAATACTTATCTTTCATGACATGGAAGGTAGACACGGGTAATACCCGTTCGTCTATGGGCCATCCTGGCAAGGATGTATTGGACCATGAATGGGCAGATATTGGGTGAATGCTCTGACCATTGGCAGGGTTGCCACCTTTTCATATGACCTAGATGGGACATTTTCATGGCACACATCTGAGTTTACAGGCCAACACATACCCACGGTCATTACAAAGGATAGTACTTTAGTTTCATGCCTACATGTAAGCTTTTATTGTTGTAGCAGTGTAGTTGCCTATTCTGTTTCATTTACTTGCTTATTCTGTTTCTTGTAACATATAGGTATTTTATATATGGAGATACGTACTGTGTGGGACTATTTCATAACATATGGGACATAATTATGTCCTACTATCGCAGGACATTTCACATTTATTATGAATTTGGTATGGACACACCTGCTTAGAGGGGGACTGTGCCTCACAATGTGGGACAGGTGGTAACCCAAACCATTGGGCTAGGCTTGGCAATTGGCAGCGCGCTAACACGATGCTTCCACTTGGTATAACTAGCGACACTACAATGGAATACGGGCACGGGGTTTTAAATATCTTTGTTCGGGGGACGGGGACTCAATATTCAGCTATGTGCCTTTGTGTTTACTTCTTATTGTAGTGTTCGCAAGATGTCTTGTATGCTTTGCATACATTTCAGTATGCACAGACACTGACAGGAGTGATTACTATTAGAGGCAGGCTGTACTAGTCAGCATTTTAGGTTGCTCGTATGCAGCCGACATGATCACACCTTCGTGCAGCACTTGGACATGACCCTGCACTTGTACACCTTTCCTATGCACGTGGCCATTATGGCAGCACACCTTCATTAATATGCATGTGGTGCTGTTGTGCCATCTCTACGCTGCATGGTTGGTGCAAGGCTAACGCCGTCCTTGCACCGAGCTTCATGAATCCCAATGGAATATGGGCATGGGGTTTTAAATATCTTTGTTCGGTGGACGAGGTCTCAATATTCAGCTACGTGCCTTTGTGTTTACTTCTTAGTGTAGTGTTCACAAGATGTCTTGTATGCTTTGCATACATTTCA
>NC_056732.1:1223862467-1223923093 GCF_019279795.1 Protopterus annectens
CTGCCCTACACAGAGCGATTCTCCATGTAGGAATAGTGCAGTAGCCCGAACACAAAGTCAGGAGGCTGAGCGATCCAGAAAACAAGGCTGGGTGTGTGCTCGAGCCTCCCCAGCACTGTTCAGACATGGAGGTGACCACATAATTCAAATCACCTCATGTACTGGTGAAAATCATGCAAATAAGGTGAATTTGCGATCCAGGAAGCAGACAGGCATCCGTGTACGAGCTGTGTCTGCAGGGGAAATTTATGTAGTTACTAACTGTGTACTGGAATGTAAAAATAAAAAAGGGACTGTGACAACTCAAATAAAAGCATGCCACTGGCATTTAAAAGTGATGCAATTAATGAAAAATAAAAGGTATTTTTTAACACATGACAAGTTTAAGTGGTGCACAGTGGCGTGCAAACATAATAGAATGTAAAATAAAAATTAAAATGGTAAAATATGAGATATAACGCCATATTGAAGTTCCCCATTATACTGGCTAGTAGGCAGAGTCATACAATGGCAGGTTATAGTGGTTGCTAAGGACATAGGCTCTGTTGTTGTGCAGTAACTAGGGTATATGCAATTAGGTGTATGTAAACGAGCTAAGTTTATTGAATAGCAAAATGGACCACCATATTTGCAGGTACCTAACCATGTAAGGGCTACATCATGGTAATGTAGGCAGAAGAGGCAGCTGACATGAAGGGCTTGTGTAAGCACATTAGAGCTCAGCGACTCCTGTTTGTGCTAAGCTAAGCACAGCTAAGCAGTGGTGTGTGTCTGAGGCTGCTAAGCTGTGCTTAGCTGGTTAAAGAAATGCTGAGTGTGTTCGTGTACAGAGGAGGGCCCTTTCTGCTCAGCAATGCTTACACTAGCTCCATGGGTTTGCACGGAGCACTGCTGGGCTTAGAAGTGGAGGAAATTTAAATAAATAAATAAATAAAAGGAAATAGCTGAGAAAAGGCAATCGACTATAAATTACTAATAAGCCCTCTGCCACTCACAGTGGGGCATTCAAACCCCTGAATAATGTAGCTGGCAGGTGGAATATATCATAGTCAGCCAATCACACAGGCTACATCTGCAGCACACCAGCATAAAGTATGCAGACACCCTTCAGTCTGATTTGCCCACATACTCTGCACCATTGGAGTACACACTTGGGAATTTTAACTGACAAAATGATAGGGGCTGCTGCTGCTTTGTTACATCTCTACATGCTACAGGCTGAGGGCAGTGATGAGGATGATGCTGACAATTTGCTCAGACTGAGGAGGAGAAGAGTGTTCAGGCCCAGGGTAACCTTCCAGGGACTACATGAGCTGGAGATTGTAGAGCACTACAGGGTGGACAGGGATATACTACAAGAACTCACAGAGCTCTGCCGCCCTCACCTCAGACCTAGAGCCAACCCAGTGGAAACAAAGGTATGAGTAGCCTTAAGAACATTAGCTACAGGTACTTTCCAAAGATCTACTGGGGACATCATGAGGATCTCACAGGCATCCGCATCCAGGGTACTCCAACAGTTCCTGGATGTCATGCTAACACATGCCAGTGAGCACATTTATTTCCCCAACACACCTGAAGAGAGGACCAGCAATATGCATCTCTACCACCATGTAGCACACTACCCAGAGGTACTGGGTGCCATAGACTGCACCCATGTGGACATCAAAGAACCACCTGGTGAGGAGGGTAGAGTATACATCAACCACAAGGGCTATCACTCTATCAATTGCCAGGTCATGTGCAATGCCCAGGGCATTATTATCACTGTGTGTGCTGGCAGGCCTGGCAGTTATCATGACTCTCACATAGGGCATGCCTCACAGCTGTACCAGGCATTTTTCAGGGGGGACATCCCGTATGGCCATCTAGTGGGGGATGATTGTTACGCACTGGAACCACGGATGATGATACCTATCAGAAATGCACACATACCCACTGAAGAACACCATAATGAGGCACACATACAAACTAAGTACATCATAGAGCATGTGTTTGGGCTGCTCAAGTCATGGTTCCGCTGCCTTAACATAGCTGGTGGAGAACTGCAGTACTCTCCAGCCACATCTTCACACATGTTCATAGTATCTGCCATGCTACACAATATTATCCTGTAGAAACAGCTGTGGCAGGAACATCACAGGGATGGGGACACAGCCTCCCACCATTGCCAAGGTCCCCACAGGTACAGGGGGACTCAGAGGAGGGACACTATCTTAGCCTGTCCTTCTAGGTAGACGTAGGTGTGCCCAGTACACCCTGGCCTTGGCAAAGAGACAATGCATAGCACATACACTGACACCCTATGGACCCAGGGACTGACACCTCACTCTGACTCACACACACAGTAAAAAGGATGCCACACACATCATACAACCTCTACCTTACCATGTATAGGCTGTGTACTGTGTGCTTCTGACAGAGTCAGCCCTGAAGCAGTGTCCTCACAACTGCTGCAGGCACAAGGTAAGTCACTATTCTTAGCAACAAATGAATGGAGTAGTACACTGTAGTAGCATATCAGTTGTATAGCTGCATGTATGCAAGGGAATGGGGTGGGTTACCGGGATAGCAGCAGACAACTGACAGCTATGTGGGACAACAGGAAATGTCCACCAAATACTGGCTGCCCCAGAATATGCAGTAATCCCCAAGGTGCCAAAACTCACTGCAGTATATGGTGGGGACCCAGAAACTGTGGGGTCATAGGTCACATGCATGGATGTCAATGTTGGAGTCCCATTCACACCTCTCAGCCTCTGACAGCAAGTCATATGTACAAAACCGTAAAGAAATGTGAGGCAAAGGCCCACAAATAGGGACAGTTATGAAATATTGTTCTGACAAACTTAGACAGTGATATTTGAACAGGTCTTGCTGTTGCATAAAGTCTCTGAAGGATAAGACGTCTGAAACACAAATGCCTGTCATTACTTTGTAACTTCGATCTTTAATGATATGCCAGTATTTTCCAAGACAACCACAATGTTATGCTAAATGGACCAAAAATATGAAGCAAACATCTGGATAGTCTGTGGAAATTTGTACAATTCAGAAGTATGTCCCCTCCCCCCAACACACCCGTGTTCCCATAAAAATTCAGTAACATTTATGTTTGTAGGGTAATAGCAGCAGACCACACATTCCCATGGCTATCACAATCAACTTGCTAACTTGTTCCATGTTCACAATATGCAGGGGTCAATGCACTATGTCTGTGCATGGTTATACTGTCAGGTGGTAGACAGCACTTACTGTTGGCTGTTGTGGCTTAGTGGTATAAATGCAGTACTGTGGTTAACAGGGCCTGTAGTTTGTGACTGGTTGTACCAACCATTTTGCATGTCAGCTACACCTACGGTAGGAGTGATACACACTGTCCAGAAGTCAATATTTGTTACTGCAGGAAACCTGGACAATAGAGGGACAGAGGGCCACACATATGGACAGTACACAGCTTGGAGAGACCTACACTACACCTAGTAGAACAGCAGGTTGTGACAAGTCAGTGTAGTGCCAGGTTATAAATGGCTGTCACGTTACTGTGTCAGTACTGACAACAAGTCAGTGGGCACCATCCATACCCCCTGGAATGACAGGATGTCACAGAATGTACCAACATATGCCTCACATATCTGCTCTGCTCCTCATAACATTGCATTTGCCTGCTAAACTATGTGAAAAACAATAAAGGTTGATGTGAAACATCAATGACATAGGTTTATAGGTTCATACTAAGCTATCTGCCCTGGGGCATTTATAAGCCTAGCCCGATTGTGTTTGGCTTACACCACCCCTTGATTTGAGTATACTGTGCCCTTTTTAAAGTTTAGTTTACTGTGCCTCTGTCTAATAGTGACATGGAAGTAATCCCCGGGACAAACCTACGATCCCCCATCCACTCATCAGACAGACAGTTGAGAAGCAGATGTCATAACCATAAGAAAATGCAAGCTAATACAAAAATGTTCTACCAACTGTCTACGCTTGGAAGAGTAATAGTAACACCCTTTTCCCATGTCTGGGCCTGTGTGTGACTGCTATATATGGGCCTGTCCAGACATCAATTTGTCTATACACACTGAGCCGAGTGGAGGAGGGGCATTGACTAAAACTCTGATCTGAGATATATAGCAATACGTATCCTGTTTTTTCTTTTTTGCTTATTTTTACTAGTTATTGCTTCTAGCAATTTATATATAGCACTTTTTGTTGCCTGCTGCATACCTTTTACTGTATTTTATTGCTATTAACTAATCTGGATGGTTAAAATAAAATTGTCTGCCTTACAGGGCCTGATAACTAAAGTTTTACTGTCACACTGATTGTAAAGCTTTTTAGCTAGTTTCACTCTGTGAAATGTATTAATGGGAAATTTCCTCTACTTGTTAAGCACTTATTTTTTTGTTCTGATTTCCTGCCAAGGAGTGTATCATATAACTGATTTGTTTACAGTTAAAAGCATTCTGTAGAGTCTCCTTGTTCCTTTATCTGTTTAAAACTCATTTTGTGGATCACTGCTGTTCTTCTGCTGTGATAAACATTTCTGTAGTGTTTACTGTCTAAAAGAGTGTATGCTAGTAGCTGTAGTATTGTTCCCACCTCCCTCCATGTGGGTGTCTTGCTGCTATACTTGGTGGCTTTGCAGTTGCCCTCCCCTACTGTAAATTTGATCTGGGACATTCCTCCCAGTCTACCTAATACAGAGCGAACATTTGAGAAGGCCACTCCACTTAGTTTCCTAACCTTGAATTATCTTCTGCTTCTCCTCTCTCCCTTTCGTTTACAAAAAAGCCTGTCTGTGTTGGAGGGAAGCCTGCTAGTTTATCAGTGGGAGTGGTAAGCACTAGGTAACCTATCTACCACATAAAGAGTGGTTTCTGGTCCAGAAATTGTAGTTATTGGTCGTTTGGGCAGTTTTTCTATCTCTCTCAACTTCCAGATTTAAAAGCCCACATTTGCACTTGTTTCCCCCCTTCCTGTAACTAGTCTAGCCCAGATACAGATTTGCTGTATCCAGGACTGTTTGTAAGCTCCTGAGCCCCCCAATCCTTTCTGTGTTGGAGGGAAGCCTTCTAGCTTATCAGTGGGAGTGGTAAGCACTAGGTAACCTATCTACCACATAAGGAGTGGTTAAGGCTAAGAAATTGTAGTTATTGGCCGTTTGGGGAGTTTTTCCATTTCTCTCAACTTTCTGATTTAAAAGCCTGCATTTGCACCTGTTTCTCCCATTTACTGTAACTAGTCTATTCCAGAACAGATTTGCTGTATCCAGGACTGTTTGTAAGCTCCTGAGGCTCCTAAGCCTTTCTGTGTTGGAGGGAAGCCTGCTAGCTTATCAGTGGGAGGGGTAAGCACTATGTAACCTATCTACCGCATAAGGATTGGTTTCTGGCCCAGAAATTGTAGTAATTGGCCATTTGGGCAATTTGTCTAACTCTCTCAACTTTCTGATTTAAAAGTCTGCATTTGCACTTGTTTCTTTCCTGTAACTAGTCTAGTTCAGATAAAGATTCTTAGTTTTAGCACTTAAGTTGACTTATTCATGCTCAGCACTTGTTCAGAACTTGTTGTAAGCACTAAATAAGTTATAAATTACTACAGCACTCAACATTCCTCAGTACCTAGAGAAAACAGCTCTTGTACTCACTTTCCTCACTTGACTAGAGGAAAATAGTTTTTTTATTCAGGCATGTTCAAGGGCAGCTCCCATTGTTCTCTCCTGTCTATCTAATGAATCTGGGCATCTTGGGGGAATGTAGCAATTGCCTCATGTACACAGATAACCCTCTCCTCCTACCACCCAACACTTCAACCTGTGAGAGATGCACTTATTTAGCCAAACTGGAGCTAAAGCTCTCTCCATCCAAGACTGAACTTGACAGTCAAGAGGAGAAGGGAAACACTTGCAACACACCACACTCATCACATAGTCCCACTAAACCAAAATCCACACATAGAAACATAAGAACATTCATGGAGGTTCTCAATAATAATCTGCTCAAGAAACAGAGACCTTCAAAGCAGAAACGCAAGCAACCTCAACCCTCTCCAAAACAACCCAAATGACACATAGTCCACAGACTCAGTGTGCCACTCAACCACAGCTGATAAGGCAAAACAACATACCCAACACACTAGTCATAGGTAACTCTATAGTCAGGCACACTGATGTACCACTCACCAGGATAAACAACGAGAAGGTTACTGTCAGCTGCCTGTTGGGTGCTATGATCTGCCACATAACCCACATACTCAGGTCACTCCACAACAAGTACAAATATGACTCTGTCATTGTCCATGTTGGTGTGAATGACCTGAGACATACCTCCCTGAACTATATGAAAAGAGACATGGGAGAGCTCTCTGATCTTGTAGCCCAGGCAGGTATGACCCTAGCCCTGAGTAGCATCCTGTCATCACCCAGAATGATACTGCAGTACAAGGACAAAATGATTGATTTCAACAATTGTCTAAGCTTCTTGTGTCATTTTAAGGGGATCCAGTATCTGTCTGCCTGGGATGACATGGTCGACAGACCACGATGCTTTGCCAGAGATGGCCTGCACCTCTCACCCTTGGGATTCCGGATGCTGGCTAAGGCTGTTGCTGCCCCTATAGTGCCATTTTTAGGCAAGGTTCAGATGACAAATTTACCACCATAACAGGAACAGGCAAGCAAAACCTGAGGGTAATGCTACTTGATGCTAGAAGTCTAAATCTCAAAATGCACTCCCTCAAGGCACTCCTTAAAATGGAGAACATTGATATTTGTGCAGTGACTGAGACCTGGTCCAAGGCTCCAGAGAGCACCCCTGCATTACCAGGCTATAACTCATACAACACTTTTCGGCCATCTAACCTGGACTGGAACACCAAAGGCGGAGGTGTGTCCATATTTATTAAGTATATCCACACCTCCAGGCTAGTTGCTCAGCATAATGCATCTGAGGTTATCCAAGTGCAACTAACTCTGGGCAAAACTGTAATCCAAATTGTAGCTTGCTACAGATCCCACACCATGTCCCAGGATTCCCACTCCTCTTTTCTTGATATACTGGAAAATATTAGGGTTCAACCAAACACCCTAATAATGGGCAATTTGAACTACCCCACCATTAACTGGGAAAACTACTCATGTACCAACTCCTTCAACACTTTCTGGAATTCATAAATTCCAATGCCCTGGATCAACTTATCCACACCCCTACCAGGGACAACAATATTCTAGACCTAGTCATTACCAACATGAGTGACCGGTGTTCCACACCTGAAGTCAACTCCTTGTTGGTTAGATCGGACCATAAGCTAATCACCCTAGATATCCACATCCCATACCCACCCCCATTAAGGAAACCACGGTAAAAAATTTCTCCAAAGCCAACTTCATGCTTCTTAAGACAGAAGTGGAGAATTTCATGACACCCATGCAGATGGGCAATACAGTTATGACTGCTGAATCCTACACAAATGCACTCTATAAGCACTTGCACAAGTGCATGGATCATGCTATCCCAAACAGAACAAAGATGCTATCCTCCAAAAAAAGCCAATCTGCTTGTCCCCTGCCATAAACAAACTCTACAGCAGAAGGAAGAAACTGTTGCAAAAGAGAGTAAAATCCCATGAGTGGTGGAGCTCCCTGGTCAGCCTCAGTAAGAAACGGAGATCCCGTATAAGATCCTCCAAAGCTAGCTATGAAACCAAAATTGCCACTGTTTCTAGGGACAACCACAAAGCATTCTATAGCAATGTCAAGAATCTCAGTGGCAACACCCAGATCTGCTCTGAGTTACAGCACAACAGCACAAAATTTACAGAACCAACTGATGTTGCCAACATCCTGGTAGATAGGTTCAATGCTAATTTTACCCACCTCTCACCCCCTAAAGGGCCCATATCTATACAGGAAGAATGCAGAGTCCCTGTACTCACAACTATCCAGGTAAAAGTTGCACTCTCTAAAGCCAAAAACACACCATCCATGGAACTGGACAACATCCCAGGCTGCGTTTTACATGAACTTCAGAAAGAACTGGCTCCCCACCTAAGCACCATGTTCACTCATAGCCTCACATCAGACTTTGTGTCCACTGAATAGCACACCACAACAGTTATCACACTCCACAAAGGGGAAGACACCATTCATCCCGGGAGCTATCGCCCTATTAGCCTAACGAGTCTGGTCTGTAAGGCCATGGAATGTGTCATGTATCATGGAATGTATCGTCATTGAACTCATAAACAAGACATTGGTAACCTCCAAACTCTGGACCCCACCCAGTTCGGGTTTGTGAAAGGCAGATCATGCCTCCTGAATCTGATCGACTTCTTTGAAGCAGTCACCAAAGCATAGACAAGGCTAAGGTGGTTCACACAGCCTCTCTTGACCTCGCTCAGGGTTTCAACACCATCCCACATTCTGGAATTATTGCTAAACTCACTAAACTAAGTATAAATCCGTACATCACAAGATGGTTTGCCAACTGGCTCACTGACAGAACCCACACTGTAAAAGTTGCAGATTCTAAATCTGACTTCAAACCAGTGAAAAATGGAGTACCACAGGGTTCAGTCCTGCGACCTCTCCTCTTTGGTATCTACTGCTCTGAAGTGCAGGCTAACACAGAAGGCCTTTGGCTAACAAAGTTCACAGATGACTACAAACTAGGAGCCATAGTCGAGTCCCCAAATGATGTGGACATCCTACAGAAGGGCCTCACTTAGACAGATGCCTGGTGTCAGAGCCATGGCCTCAAGCTCAATGCCACAAATATGCATTGTCATCTCCTTTGGTAAAAACTCTATACCCATGAACTACCACATAGGTGGCAGTCTACTTAATGCCGAATGTGTGATAAGAGACCTTGGGACACAGGCGGACAGTAGTCTCTCCTTTGATAATCACATCACCACAGTAATCAGGAAATCCTTCTATGTGGCACATCTCATCACAAAAAGGTTCTCATCCAGAAAAAAGAGGTCATTGTTCCCCTCTACTCGACACTCATTAGATCCATTAAAGAGTACAATGCCCCTTTTGGAATGTATCTCACAAGACATCTGCAGCAGCTGGAAAGGCCACAGAAGCACCTCACAAAAAGGATTACTGTCCTCAAACAGATGCCCTACACTGACCGTCTCAAAAGACTCCAGCTTTACTCCATAGCATATCGCCTACTCCAAGGTGATCTCTTCCTAACATATAAAGCAATGTCAAACCCAGAGCTGTTAGACATGCTACACATAAAGAAATCCCAATCCCTCTGAGCTACATGCTCTAGGGACCTAAACCTTGTCACCACAATAAACAGGACATGCTGGTGGGATAGATTCCTGTCCCAGAGACTTCCCATACTTTGGAACAAGTTACCCATCTATGTCAAGCAAAGTTCCTCATTAGCACTCCAAGTAAAATCTTTGATGAGTGGATGGGAAATAGGAAATACACCCCGGGGATCACTTCTGTGGCACTGCTCAGCTTTCTTGGGTGGCATAAGCCAGGGAACCTTGTTGGTTAGGCTTACTTAGGCCCATGGGCCGATAGCCTAGTACCTACCTATGAACCTAAGAGTTTGGCAGCTATGGCCAAGATGTAGCTTTATAATAACACTGCAATACAAACCATCTGAGGAACACTGCAGATGTAGAGATGCAATGATGGACAACCTGCTAAACAGATGAGGAGAGTAGAGTCTATGTCAACCGCAAGGGCTATCACTCCATCAACTGCCAGGTCATGTGCAATGCTCAGGGCATTATTATCAATGTGTGTGTGATGACAGCCCTGGCAGTTATCATGACTCTGACATATGGCATGCCTCGCAGCTTTACCCGGCATTTGCCAGGGGGGGGGGACATCCCGTATGGCCATCTAGTGGGGGATGCTAGTTATGCCCTGAACCGTGGATGATGACACCCATCAGAAATGCACACACACACCCACTGAAGAATGCCATAATGAGGCACATGGACAAACTAGGAATATTGTAGAGCATGTGTTTGGGCTGCTCACATCACGGTTCCGCTGCCTTGACATAGCTGGTGGAGACCTGCAATACTCTCCGGCCACATGTGCACACATGTTCATAGTATCTGCCATACTACACAATATTATCCTGTGGAAACAGCTGCAGCAAGAAAATCATAGGAAAGGGGGACACAGCCCCTCACCATTGCCAAGGTCACCACAGGCACAGCAGTCTGAGGAGGAACCCCCTCAGCCTGTCCCTGTAGGAAGACGTTGGTGTGCCCAGTACGCCCTGGCCTTGGCAAAGAGGCAATGCATAGCACATACACTGACACTCTAGGTACCCAGGGACTGACACCTCACTCCGACTGACACACACAGTAAAAAGGATGCCACACACATCACACTACCTGTACCTTACCATGTATAGGCAGTGTACTGTGCGCATCTGACAGATTCAGCCCTGAAGCACTGTCCTCTCAACTGCTTTGGCACAAGGTAAGTCACTCTTATTAACAATAAATGAATGGGGTAGTAGACTGTGGTAGCATATGTATGGTATAGCTGCATGTATGCCTGGGAATGGAGTGGGTTACCAGAATAGCAGCAGACAATAGACAGCCATGTGTGACAACAGGAACTCTCTCCCAAATACTGGCTGACACACAATATGCAGTAGGCCCTAAACCAGCAAAATCTACTGCACTATGTGAGGGACTGACAAACAGAGGGGCAAAGGACAAATGCATGGACATCAATGTTAGAGTTCCATACATAGCTCTAAACTTCTTACAGCAAGAAAGCTGTACAAAGCCATAAAGAAATGTGGGGCAAATGCCCAAAAGCAGGGGCAAGTCTTAAATATTCATTTTACAGACATAGACAGTTGATAGAATAACCGTTTCAGTAGCATGAATGCTCTTAAGGGCAAGAAGTCTGAAACTCAAATGTCTGTCATTACTTTCTAACTTCAGTCTTTAATGATTTCACTATTATTTGCCACACAACCACAATTTTATGAAAAATGGACCCCATCCATGACTAAAACAAACTTAGAAACAATGAACACCAACACCAAGTAAAAATATATGAAGAGGATCACCAAAGGAGCACTGCAGCACTAAATCCAGAAAATTTATCGAAAAAAGTTAAGCGCTTTCGTCAAAATCACAAGACTTCATCAGAACAAGAACAAACAGAAAATGCCATATTTAAATACCCTAAACCCTTACAGCCATTGGTTGACAAAGCAAACATCATTTCCTGTAAAATAATTAAGCAGTTTAAAAAGACAGTAACATATAATCACAGTAACTGCCCACTACAACACACCAGTTGCCACCTACCAACCACATAGACTTTAATGTATTGTGTATTGAAGTATGATTTAAAACACAGATCTTGAATAAAATCACATAAAAAGCTGATTTTAGTTTTAATACAGAACTAATGGATAACTTGTCATTGAGCCCAGGTGGTTGACATGCATTTAATTTAATCTGCCACTTGAGCTCTAAATATTCAAGGAAGTCATCGTCGGGCCCCCCTTGTGGACCCAGGTCTACTTGTTCAAGTATAAAAAATTTAAAATAATGTGTCGGATGTACCTTTATATGCTTAAATAAAGCATTGTTTTCTTTGTTTTTTAGTATATCATAGTTGTGTTGATATATTCTTTGTCTGAAGGCTCTGAATGTCTTCCCCACATAGTACCCCTCACATACCATACAGGTTGCAATATATACCACTCCCTTGGTGTAACAGTAACACTTCTTAATAGTAGTAATTTTATCATAGTTCCTGACTCTAATGGAATCAGTGTCCAATATATAAGGGCATTGTCCACACCTCCCACATTTAAAAGTTCCACCAAGGCCTGCCTTTAACTTTTTCCTCTACACCAGGCCTTTCAAGGAGGTACCCTTTTTGTAAACCACAAGAGGTTTTTCCCCCAACTTTTTGTTGATCATCTCATCCAAACAAAAATGGTCCAAAAATCATAAATGATGCTTCTAATGTTAAAAAAAAATCCCTGGTGAAGGGCAGGACACATGGGTACTATATTGACGACACCTGGGTGATATGGTCTTATTTTGGCATGGGAGCGAAGATGACCTGAATAGGTTCTTCATTTACATCAACAACTTTTTGAAATTTACCATGACCAAGGACCTTGACACCTTGAATTATCTGGATGTTACTATTATATATGTGAGATTGGCCAGAATGATGTCTGACCAGGATGATTTTATTAAAGAATGTGATGTCCTAATGGGTATGTTGCAGAAAAGAGGTTACCCATTTAACTTTGTCAATGACATAGCTAAAGAAGTCAAATCAAAAAGAGTTGGGGGTATTTATTCTACACTCTTGGAGAAGCCTGAAGGTTTGAATAGAACCTCTGGTTTGGTAAAAACTAACAGTTTTACATGTGTCCTGCACTTCACCAGGGATTTGTTTAACATTAGCAGCATCATTTATGATTTTTGGACCATTTTTTTGTTTGGATGAGATCAACAAAAGGTTGGTGGAAAAACCTCTAGTGGTTTACGAAAAGGGCACCTCCTTGAAAGGCCTGGTGGAGAGGAAAAAGTTAAAGGCAGGCCTTAGTGGAACTTTTAAATGTGGGAGGTGTGGACAATGCCCTTATATATTGGACACTGATTCCATTAGAGTCAGGAACTATGATAAAATTACTACTACTAAGAAGTGTTACTGTTACACCATGGGAGTGGTATATATTGCAACCTGTATGGTATGTGAGGAGTACTATGTGCTGAAGACAATCAGAGCCCTCAGACAAAGAATATATCAACACAACTATGATATACTAAAAAACAAAGAAACCAATGCTTTATTTAAGCATATAAAGGTACATCCGACACATTATTTTAAATTTTTTGTACTTGAACAAGTAGACCTGGGTCCACGAAGAAGGCCAGATGATGACTTCCTTGAATATTTAGAGCTCAAGTGGCAGATTAAATTAAATGCATGTCAATCACCTGGGCTCAATGACAAGTTATCAATTAGTTCTGTATTAAAACTAAAATCAACTTTTTTATGTGATTTTATTCAAGGTCTGTGTTTTAAATCATACTTCAATACACAATACATTAATGTCTATGTGGTTGGTGGGTGGCACATAGTGTGTTGTAGTGGGCAGTTACTGTGATTATGTGTTACTGTCTTTTTAAACTGCTTAATTATTTTACTGGAAATGATGTTTGCTTTGTCAACCAATGGCTGTAAGGGTTAGGGTATTTAAATATGGCATTTTCTGTTTGTTCTTGTTCTTATGAAGTCTTGTGATTTTGATGAAAGCGCTTAACTTTTTTCAACAAAGTTTCTGGATTTAGTGCTGCAGTGTTCCTTTGGTGATCCTCTTCATATATTTTTTCTTAAAAATGGACCCCAAATATGAGCCAAACATCTGGACAGTCTTTGAAGATGAATATAGTTGAGAGGTATGCTCCCTCCCCTCAATACATCTGTGTTGCAGTAACATTTATGTTTGTAAGATGTTAGCAGCAGGCCACAAATTCCCAGGGCTGTCACAATCAACTTGATAACTTGTTCCATTTCTGCAATATGCAGGGGTCAATGTGCTATGTATGTTTGTGGTTAATAGTGTCAGGAAGTAGACAGCACTTACTGGTGGCTGCTGTGGCTTAGTGCTCTACATAGAGTACTGTAATTATCAGGGCTCATGGTTCGAAACTGCCTGTGGCAACTGTTTTACATGTCAGCTACACCAATGGTAGGAGTTGTACACACTGGCCAGAACTCAATATTTGTTACTGCAGGATAGCTAGACCATGGAGGGACAGGGGGGCACACATTCGAACAATGCACAGCTCTGAGTAACCACAGTGTCTAGTAGAACAGCAGGTTGTGACAAGTCAATTGAGTGCCAGAATATAAAGGCTGCCATGTCACTGTGTCAGTACTGACCACAAGTCAGTGGGCACCATCCATACCCCTGGAATGACAGGGTGTCACAGAATGTCTACACATATGCCTCATATATCTGTTCTGCTTGTTATAACATTGCATTTGCCTGGCAAACTATTTGCAAACCAATAAAGGTCGATATGAAAACATCAATGACATACAGTTGAGATGCAGATGTCACACCCATAAGTAAATGCAAGATAATACAAAATCATTCTACCAACTGTGTATGTTTAGAAGAGCAATATTAAGAGCCTGCTGCCATTTCTGGGCCTGTGTCTGACTGTTATATATGGGCCTGTCCAGATGTCCGTCTGTAAGAGTTTGAGAGCTATGGCCAACCTGTAGCCTTATAATAACAGTGCAACACAAACCGTCTGAGGACCACAGCAGATATATGGGGCACAATGATGGGCAACCTACTAAACAGGTACAGTCAGAGGTATGAAGTCTGTAACCCTGTGTGTGATGTTACAATGTCTATCCCACTCACACCATAACTACAAATACATAGTAGCAACTGTGGACAAAGGCTGTGACTGGACTACAGAATGACAAAGAGACACATATAAGGTGAAGGGAAACTACTGGCCAGACAAATATAGAATGTGCACAGTAGAACAATTTCTGCTGTAACGTAGTTCCCTGCAGCATATGGGGTCAGTAAACAAATGTCTGTAAGTGCTCCCTCACATTACTCTATACTGATCTGCCACTGACATACCAGGAAATCACAGTGCTAAGTAGAATATACCACACATGTTATGGAAAACTCAGTTCAGTCCAATCCACTCTGTACCCACACCAGGATACGACTCAGTTAATAAGGATACCACACAACCAGGAGATCCTCAGCCAGTATATCACTGAGGTGCTGGATTGTTTACACAGGTAAATCAGCCAATCGACTGTAGCACACAAAATCCTGGACCGGAGTACAGCTACCTCTGGAATGAAATTTAACTCTTACTCTAGAAGGTCATACTGGGCATGTTCCTACACATAGAGAATTACAGTCCACGTCTAAACCCACATCTGACTATACCACTATGTTGTCCAGATATTTCTTTGCACACAGACAGCTATGTACACCTTAACTCTGTCTCCCCATCCCCATCACACAGGATTACCCTCAGCTATCTGTAGGTGGCACATATGTGATATATCTACATCTGTTGCATGTGATATATATATATATATATATATATATATATATATATATATATATATATACACACAAAAATATCAATTATAGACAGGCAGAGACAGGGGGAGAGAAAGACAGAGACAGATAGACAGAAAGAGACATAGAGAAAGAGAGAGAGAGAGAGAGGGGGCATAGAGAGGGAGACACCCTGAAAGACACAGAGTGATGTCCTGCTGCAGACATTTGCACACCAGTTGTAACCAGTGGCATGTGCCTGTATGAAGGTGAGCTCCATTGTGTAATAATGGTGAAGTAGGGGTTGTCATCTCACATCACATGCAGTGTGTGTGTGTGTGTGTGTGTGTGTGTGTGTGTGTGTGTGTGTGTGTGGTTTGTAGGTGAAAACATTTTGAGGCCTTTTCCACCCAGTAAACTTCCCACTGCTCTACTTTACAAGGCCTGCTGATGTCATTCACCTTAAAAGTACCTCTGGACACTCTTCAGCCCTATAAGCTCTGTGGTGCATGTTTTACATCCATAGCACTGTATCACAAATAATTAGCTAGTTGTGGGTTCTAATCTCAGCACTGGCAAGTATGTTTGTCGGTGAAAGAATTGTGAGGCCTTTTTCACCCAGCAAACCACCCCTTGCCTTACTTTACAAGGCCTGCTGATGTCATTCACCTTAGAAGTACTTTTGGACACTTTTAAGCCTTGTAAGCTCTGTGGTGCATGAGATAAGTATATAGCACTATAGTACAAGTAACTAGATAGGTAGGAGTTCTAATCTTAGCACTGGCAATAGTGTTTGTGTGCATGTAGGTGAAAGCATTTGAGGCCCCCCAGTAAACCTCTCATTGCCCTACTTTAGAAGGCCTGCTGATGTCATTCACCTTAGAATTACCTTTGGACACTTGTCAGCCATATAAGCTCTGTGGTGCATGCAATAGGTATGTAGCCCTGTAGTGCAGATAACTTGCTAGGTAGGGGTTGAGTCCCCAGTAAACCTCCCATTGCCCTACTTTACAATGTCTGCTGATGTAATTCACATTAGAAGTACCTTTGGAATGCTTTGACTCTATAAGTTTTGTGGTGCATGCGATAATTACATAGCACTATATTACATATAACTAGATAGGTAGCAGTTCTAATCTTAGCACTGCAACTTTGTGTGTGTGTTTGTAGGTGAAAGCATTATGAGGGCTTTTACACCCAGTAAACCTCCCATTGCCCTACTTTACAAGGTCTGCGAATGCCATTCACTTTAGAAGTACCTCTGAACACTCTTCAGCCCTGTAAACTCCTTGGTGCATGCAATGCATCTGTAGCACTGTAGTGCAAATAACTAGAGAGGTAGGGGTTCTAACCTCAGCACTGACAAGTGTGTTTGTAGGAGAAAGCATTTTGAGGCCTTTTTCACCCTGTAAACCTACCATTGCCCTACTTTACAAGGCCTGCTGATGTCAATCACGTTAGAAGTACCTTTGGACACTCTTCAGCCCTGTAAGCTCTGTGGTGCATGAGATAAGTATGTAGCATAATAGTGCAACTAGTTAGATAAGTATGAGTTCTAATCTCAGCATTGACAACTGTGTGTCTGCTTGTAGGATAAGCATTTTGAGTCCCCCAGTAAACCTCCCGTTGCCCTACTTTACAAGGTCTGCTGATGTCATTCACCTTAGAAGCACCTTTGGACAGCCTTCGGCCATATAAGCACTGTGGTGCATGTGGTAACTCTGTAGCACTATAGTACAGAAAACTAAATAGTTCCACCCTAGTGACCCCCCCAATTTGATTACTTTACAGGGCTTGTTCATGTCATCCACCTTAGATCCACCGTTGGACACATTCTAGGCATTTAAGCTCCATGGTGCATGTGACACCCGTGCACTGGCTCAGTAATCAAGGAGCCTCAATCCTCACCACTAGCACCATCGAGGGGTGTGCACATTGGGAAGGATAACAAGTGCACACACAGTAAAGTACAATGTCCCTTAAGAGCACACAGAGATCACAGTCAGTCTGGGGTTGGTTTCTCCCTCTCTCTCCAGATTCCTAATAAGACTCCCCACTGGCACAGCTATACGGTATAGATCTCAGCCTAATGGTCAAGCTAAAATGTCCAGCACCCTCTCTGTCCCTCCTCAAGTAGCTGACACACACTTTGAGATATGAGTTATATACAAATGCACAGACACTCCTGGGAAAGGCTAGCACATGTTCTCCAGCTATGGCCCCTTCTCTCCAGACTATAAGATAGAAATCACTGCCACCAACCACTAATATCAGCTACTATAAGGCCCTTCCCAAAGGGTGATCAATTTATGTGTGCAATATTACTGTTATCCAAATAGTAAGTGTGATCCAGGGCTAAAGCTATTGGAATGGCTTGGACATGGACAGTATCACCAAATACATGCAATGTATACTAAGAGCTTAAATTATTTCTATACAAAACAACCACAGCTGAAAGGTTTAAAAATATTTAATAATAAATAATAAAACCACAAGACAAATCATATTTCTTCAACACAATGACATTACAGAGTTTAGAAATCACAGGAAAATGCTTTAAAATAATACTGTAGAATAGTCTGACATAGATATAGACAACAGCTAGACTATTCGTACTATTTCTATCTACCCCTAAAAGAAATACTAAAGTCTAAGATCCTACTTACACACAGAGCAAACAAATGCTGGTGAGTGGATGTTCTTCAGACAAAATCCAAAATGTTCTAATCTTTCTCTCTCAGAAAGTCTTAAGTTGATAACACAGTGCTGCTGAGTCATTTCACATTACATCATTCTTGACACTTTTCTGGTACCTAGGCTAACAGAAACTCAAAATTTACATTTCTTAGTAAGCTGCACCTGGAGGGGAGCCACAGCAATAAAAGACAGCATACGTGTAAAACCTTAGTAATTATCTCATTAATCAAGACCATAGAAATAATTTCCTGGCCCAGATATCATGTTCTATGAGCTTGAGATCAGCCTGACTTATCAGCTTTATTCCAGCAGAGTGCACTGTGGTTATATATTTGAAGCTTAGTACAACATATAGTTTAATCATAGCATATAGATCTCTTTACATATGTAAATAAAACCTGAGGATTACATTAATATTTACAATGACACAGACTTATTTACAAAATTCTATCTAGTTAGGCTGGCAGCCTTCACAGTGCATATGATAAGTAGGCAGAGCTATAATGCATACAAGTAGATAGGGGTTTGAATCTCACTACAGCCAACTATACTACTGTACATGTTTGTGTGTGAGGCATATCCCCTGTGTCTGTTGGTTATACCATTTTAAGGCCTGTTGCCCCCTCCCCATGGCATTACATTAAAGGGCCTGTTCATGTCATCCACATTAGATGCACCATGTTAAACTGTATAGGCCATACCAGTCATCTGCACAGATGTATGCAGAATGTTCAGATGTTTGCAACATATATGTGGTCTGTGTCTCATAACAGTGGGGTCCTATGACAAATCAGTGGCAAATACGTGACAGTTGCTGTCAGAAATAGTGACAGACATGTCAGCTTCAGATGTCATACCCATCTGAAATGTTATGCTGATGCAAAACCTGTTACCCTATCATTTTTCTAGGTTTGTAAGAGCTATATGTGAGAACAATCCCTATTTTGGGTGTTTTTTTCCCACCATTCATGAAGGCATTCCCAAGATTAATTGGTGTAAGAGGTTGTGGGTTATGTCCCTGGCATATAATCTCCTTGGCCCATGCGATATGTACATAGCACTATAATACATATAAGTAGATTGGTAGGTGTTCTAATCTGATGATTGCCAACAGTGTGATTGTACGTGTTTCTGTATGCATATCTGCTGTGGCCATCTTGCCTGTGTGTATGAGATGTTTATACCATTTTGTGTACCTGTTCCACCCTGTTAACTCCCACATTGCCATCCTAGAAAGGACCCCTAAAGATGTCATCCACCTTAGAAGCACAGTAACACATTGTCTAACACAAAGGCACTGTGGCACGTGCAATAGTCATGTCAGTCTGTATTGTACATAACAAGATAGGTAGGTATTCTAATCGGAAAAGAATCAACTCTGTCTGCATGTGTGTTTCAATACATGTCCCCATGCAGCAGTGTGTGTGTGTGTTTGAGATTGCTCTACCATATTAAGGGCCTGTTAACCCTCTGTTGGCAATCCTAACAGCCCCTGCAATTGTCACCCACCTGAATAGTACTGGCAGACATTGCAACACTATAGTAGCTCTGTAGTGCTTGTGTTATGTATATAGCAGTATCGTGTGTGAGGTTTTACTGTCAACAAGGGCAGGTCATAACTGTGGATGTGTGTTTGTGTGTGTGTGTGTGTGTGTGTGTGTGTGTGTGTGTGTGTGTGTGTGTGTGTGTGTGTGTGTGTGTGTGTGTGTGTGTGTGTGTGTATCTCCTTGCAAGAGTCTGTGTTACAGCCACCAGCACACCTCTCAACCCCTCACTGAAAGACGTCTGACTAAAGCCACATAAAAAAGTGGTCAAAGCCCAGACATTGAACACAACTTTCCTATACTGCTGTGACACACATGGAAAGTAGATACCAGAACAGATTGTGCATTTGAATGCACTTTCCAAAGGGTATGTGTTATGACACAACAACATCTGTCATTAATCTGTAATACTAGTCTGTCATGGTTTTCTAAACAATTGCCAGAAAACCACAATGTTATGACAAACGGAATAAAACTATGTGGCAAACATCAGGACATTCTGCAGACATATGTACAGGTCAGAGGTATGGCCACCATCTGTATCACTCTGCAAGTTACAGTCCATGTTTGGCAAGGTGTGACCTGTGACAACAACTGAAACAATACAGAGATCCCCAGAGTGTGGGGCAACAAACATTTCATTTAGTTGTCTACTAATTGCATAGAGCAGTTATTGCACATCAGAAACATCTTAATGTTATGACAAACAGCATAAGCTAATGTAATGCCACACAAAGCAGGTGTCATACCAGCAAACCAAAGGAAGTCCTGTGTGTTGCACTTGTCGTGGGTATGGTATGTCCTGCCAACTGTCACGTTACGACAACACATGTCCCACAGTCCACAATTGATAAGGTGGCAACCATAATCTGTGTCACCCATGTGCGTACAATATGTAGACATGTGAAGGCCCTGTGACTATCTGCTGCTCCCAATGACCCATATGTATGTAGGCATGAATGCTCTCACCACCCACATATGTAGGCACTGCCTAAGACTGTCTCAACTGTAAGTAGTGTGGAGTCTGTCATTGAGCCATAAACTGCTAACACACTGCAATGGGCCATGCAGTGGGTATGGAATGGTGACAAGGCCCTGGCCTCAAGCTGAATGCAGACAACAGTGTTAGCATACCATAATGCAAGGTCATGGCCTCACTATTCCCTACATCAGTACCAACCTCATAAACACACAGACTGCGATGACAGACCTGGGTACTTAGGATGCCAATAATGTTGCATTCAGGCAACAAGTAGTGGCAGTTGTCAGAAAATGTTTGCATGTCATTCAACACTTAGGAAAAGGGACTGCATCCAGACAAAAGGTGGACATTACCTCTGAATAGTCCTCAGTCAGTACAACAATACATTAGAAATAACAGCATGGCTGGTCTGCTATGCACCTATGCAGACATCTGCAGAAACTGTAAAGGCTATGTTAACACCCACAAAGGTCAGCCATGGGCCTCAACACCTGTTCCATGCAGACAGCCTGTAATCAGTACCTCTCCACTGGTTATTGAGCAAGTTGTCCATAGGTGTCTGTGGCATGCCTAGATGGCAATATTGTGCTCAGTACTTCAATAGCTTTCCCCATATACGAGAATATAACTCTATGTGCATTACTGGCACAAGAGGCTTGACTCAAATATAAGATAGCAAACACACATGCTGAAGAGTCAGGTGTGGCTTCCAGAGGCTGCCCTGAGTCAGGACTACATTGCCCAAACATGTCAAACACAGTACCATGCATACCCTCATCAACTTCATCAAGGTTGAGTGGATGGGAAAAAAAACATCTGTCCCAGGGGTTCAACCTGTGTCCAGCAATCCCAGGGGCAACATGTGCTGATTGATGAATCTGTTGGGGATAAAGTAATGTCTAGGCTTGTAAAGGACCCAGGGTCAGTACTGTAGTAACCTCCACTGTATCTATGAACCTGTGATCCTACGGAGCACCAAGGTGACATGTATGAATGCTAGCTGGCTGTGTCAAGGGGTATGCATGTAAGGTTACGCTGTCTGCCCCCATTGCCCTCACACAGTGTTGCACACATATGCACCTAGGTAAACATACACATATACAGCCGTACCTCGGCGATGAAAAGGTCTCTGTGTTTCCACTTCCCCATACTCAGCTTCGATAATGGCGGCAACTCCCCATGACGTACACACACAGACACCTGGAACAGAAACAGAATAAGGTCTGTGATACAACAGTCAGTCAGCAGTACTAACAGCAATAAAGCATCATGGCACAAAGGTACATACACGTCAATGTGTACCCATGACAATTTCCAGCAGACAGCATCTTACATGGCATAACTGTAGTACACTACACACTGCATTACTTTTACTATATTCACCCTGTGCATCAGACACATATTAGCATGTCCCTGCATCGATGGTATGGATAACAGGGGTGTGGCACAAGTATCATCACATGCACAGGGTGTGGTGTGGGGTTGCCAAAAGCCTAGGCAGGACCATACAGTTGACATTGTGTGTATGTGTGTGTGTGTGTGTGTGTGTGTGTGTGTGTGTGTGTGTGTGTGTGTCTGGAGGGGTGGTATTCAGGTATGTGAAGTATCATCACATGCACAGGGTGTGGTGTGGGGTTGCCAAAAGCTTAGGCAGGACCATACAGTTGACATTGTGTGTGCGTGTGTTTGTGTGTGTGTGTGTGTGTGTGTGTGTGTGTGTGTGTGTGTGTGTGTGTGTGTGTGTGTGTGTGTGTGTGTGTGTGTGTGTGTGTGTGTGTGTGTGTGTGTGTGTGTATGTGTGTTTCTGGAGGGGTGGTATTCAGCTAGGCCATGGAGAAGAGCTGTATGTGTCTGGTGATGACATGCATGTGATAATGATGTGTGAGTGTGTGTATGCACACAGTCAAGCCATGTGATATCCCTACATGAGGGTATGTTGGACAGCCATGGACTGTAGATGGCAGGATGTACAGTTCACTGTCTTCGACCACAAACATGGGAATTGGTTCTATCAGGAGTGTCACTGGCACCACCATGCCCAAGGCCAGATGCAGTAATACTTCCTGATGGTGATTGCTGTCTTCTGGGTCTGTGTCCCTCATGGGACCAGTCAGACCATGTGCCCATGGCCTGCTACATTGTGGTGTGGACAGCATCCTCCCTCCAGTAGTGCTGGTGGTACTGCTACTACGGGAGTGTGAATGTGCATGATCACATGGGCTCTCAGCTGATGTTGTTGCTGACCTACATCCACGTGTCTGATACCCTACTCCCGCTACATGTTCAAGTACAGACATTACATGGTTAAGGACTAACAATGTCTCACCCCACCATCTGTCCACATCAGAGAAATGACATATGGCATCGCCGATGCCATGGAGAGTATCACACATGCCAAGAAGTGTTGCATCCATGACTCTGAGTGTCTGTCTGGTGTACCGTTCACAATTTGCCTGTGCCTCCATGATGGACCAAAACATGCATCAGGTGACACGTGCTGTGACACCTCTGACAGGGGTTGGATAGGTAGCAGTCATCCTATGAGCACCCCTGTCAATCTGCCTGTGCGGGACCTCACCAGTTCTCTGGCTATGTCTAGTGTCTACAGTCACAGATGCCATAGTCACCACACTACCCTGTTTGACGCCACCACCCTCAGGCTGTCCAATTTCTGTGCCTGCTGGGGACTGGGTAAGTGTGGGCATACTGACCGTGTGTGGGGACATTGTGGGTGGAAGTGGAATGTCAACCCATGATACAGATTCAGCCCCCAACAACCCCACCTGTGCCTCACTATGGCCACCGTCATCATCAGAGTCTGATGAGACACTGACATCAGGTTGTGAGAGGGAGAGACCCAAACCCCCATGTTCACCTGTGAGGGGAAGACAACATAAGTAAATTACTTCCTCCACTATAATGCTTGCTGACACACACACACACACACACACACACACACACACACACACACACACACACACACACACACACACACACACACACACACACACACACACACACACACACACATACGGGTGAGGTACCACAAAGACATTATACTGGCCACACATTCTAACTGATGCCATGCATGACACACAATCAGACCACAACAGACACATTCTGGACAGGCCCTCAACAACATGCAGTGCAGCTACATCCAGTTAATGTTGCTACTGCTATACACCTGTGAGATACGTGACAAGTGGGAGTATGTGATGGACCTTCACCTAACACACAGTGCACCCATGTACACACTACTAATGCATCCCTGTATAGCAAAGTGGCTACACTGACACAAAAGTACATGCCAGTGTTACAGCTCCTGCAAATAGGCTCCTGTAATAAACAATGTGATGCACTGCAGTGAACCACACCAAAAGTGAGCATGTACATATTGCAATGTTTGTGTAGATTTGGAAGTTATAACACAGTTAAACACTTTTAAATTTTCAATGTAGTAATTATTTGTTTCAAGACATTACAAACATCTCTAGCTATAGACATTTATGTCTGCTTGCTGCACTGAAACTGAGATAACACATTCGCAAAACAAGTTCAGCTTATTTCCTTGAAGTTTTGCAAGGTATCTCTGTATGTTCGAGGCTTCCAGCTTCTACTATTAATACACACATTTGCACAGGTAATACTTTATATACATTTCTGTTCTTTTACAGTATGGTACACTGTGGTTACTCTCTTGAAGCTCAGTCATACCTCTCAACCTCTTAGAGCAAGACATCTGGACAAAGGCAGAAATAGAGGGGGACAAAGGCCCAAAAATACTGACAGTTTTTAAATATTGCTATTACAAACCTAGACAGTTGATAGAGTAACAGGTTTTGCATTCACATGAATTTTCTGAATGATATGACATCTGACATTCAAATGTGTGTTATTATTGTCTGACTTCAGTCTTTAATGATTTACCAGTGATTTGCCCAAAATAACACAAATATATGAGAAAATGACTAAAAATATGAGGCAAACATGCGGACATCCTGCAAAAATCTGGACAGTTGAGAGGTATGAGCTCAGTACATAACATACATTTCAATGTATGTTCAATACACACTTCTGCACCAGTAGTTTAATATCCACATATCATATATAGTTCTCTTACATTTGTAAGACAGGCAACTGTATCAGATTAATATTCACAAATTATATATGATTAGTTACAAAATCTCAGTTAGCTAGGCTGGCAGTGTCACAGTCAGTATTGTACAACAGACAATTCACTAGTAGTCATATGTGAGCTGACCCTTGCTGGGGTGACTCAGAGGCCAGAGTTGTGATCTATGTCACTGCAGACAGAGCCATCAGGAATAGCCATAGGTGCTGGATAGCAGACTAACAGCAACATGTTAGTTCAGGAAGTGTTGTTGAGACCTACTATTTAAATTCCTATTTCCCATGACTGCATCCCCCCATCTGCATTCCATTACATGCTTAATTGTATGACATAGCTGGTATAGTGCTGTTCTCCTTTGTCAGAAGAAATCCATCTGTACTGTTGTATAGAATTGCAGTCTGTCTTCATGCAGAACATGTCAGACTTGTGTACCATAGGCTGCAGCTTGCCTTTTGTAGGTAATGCTCATGAACAGGTGATGGTCTGTGCACCAACCTGTGTCTCCCATTTGCTAATTCCATCCAGAACAGCTGGGTTGCCTTTCCATTAGCCAATGGCATGGCAACACAGTGCTATAATTAAGGCCTTCATGTGGGCCTTGCCTCTTTTCCTGGCCTGTGAGGAGGACATTATCGAGGTGCGGGAGCTACAGCATCACAGAGGGTAGGTTGAAATACTGTCTGTTGTTTGGATTGATGTGTTATGTCCACAGTTTTGCATGTTATGTCTGACCATTGTTAACAGACGTTCATATTTTGCAGCAGTGTACGGTGTAAATGTGTGTTGGGATGAGTAAGGAGACAGGCAGATGTGAATGTCATACATCCTCTTCTGACTGTGCATGTTGCCACGTTGATGCTGGTCTATCAGTTGTGTATGTTTGTAGGGGAAGACCATGAGACATGTCCCTTAAAACCTCAACAATCCCCCTAAACCCTTTATGTTTGGCTGTTGTGTGCATGCCCTGTTATAGGTGTTTTGGAGCAATGTTAGGTCTCTAGCTGGTAGTTGGACATACTGCTGCATGGCCAGGAGTCAGACTAGGGATTTTGAAGACATTGGGGTGAGCAAGCTGTTACTGTCAGTAAGGGTGCAGTGCCAGCTGTTGTGTCACAGTATGGGCTGGTTGAGGGTACCCACAACAGTTCAGGTGAGGCATTTGCATGTGGTGCATATGTTACATAATAGTGCCATCCAGAGAGTGTTAGGCAACATTTAGTACACATATTCATAATTGTGAAATGTGTCCCTCCCCGCAGAGCTTTAACATGCTACTGTGAGTGGCAGTGACTGCAGTAGGAGCAACCAGTATTGCTGGACATTGCAGGGCTCGATTATTCCTATGTTGTATTGACTTGGATGTAGTTGTCATGCCACAGAATGGGCTGTGGGCCAGGACTGTGTGTGTCTAGATGTGACAGTTGCTAGACATGTAAGAGATAGAGATACACCGTTATTATTATGCCAAGTGTATTTGTAAGACATAGATGCATGCATACAGTGTGTAACACAGAATTAGCATGGACATGTGTGTTCTGATGGGTATGACGTGACACTGAGCTGTCTGTCATTATTTTGTAACCACAATCTGCACTGCCTTGCCAGTATGTCAGCGCACAGAGTAGATTTTATGATAACCCTGCTATAAATAGGGGCACAAATGTGGATATTCAGCAACAGTCTGTGCAGTTGTTATCTCTACCTGGTATTGTAGGCCTCCCATACATCCAGCAGCATTTATTTGTCTGTGTAGTGGTTCTGTGTTTGCATCAGAGGACCAAGTATACTGTCATATGGGCTGCTATATATAGGAGTAGTGTGTGCCTGGCAATCAGGATATGTTTGTAAAACCAGCTACTGTACTTCAGAAGTCAGTTGGTTTACTGGTATGTTGGTCTGACTGTAGTTCAGGTGGTTCAGGGTTCAAATTGTGTCAGTGGTGTCTTTTTCCCTAACGTTACATCACTGTAATGCATGATGTATTTAAAAAAGCATTCATAAGTCCCTAGAGCTCATTTGGTGTAGTGGTGTGTTCCTCCAACAGTAGTTCAGAAAGTCCTGGACTCAATACTTGGCAGCCTTTTCCTTTTTTCCTAATGTTATATGACTGTACTGCATGATATATATACAAAAGTAGCATACATTTTCCAGAGCTGCTTTGGCTTAGTGGTGCATTGCTCTGATGCTAGTGCACACGGTCCTCAGTTCATGACATGGAAGTGATACCTTTTGTTCCCTAATGTTACAAGACTGTACTGCATAATATATTTACAAAAACAGTGCAAATTCCCCAGAGCTGGTTTGGCTTTGTGGTGTGTTGCTCTAACTGTATTGCACAGGGTCCTGTGTTCAAGACTTGTAAGTAATACCTTTTTTCCCCTAATGTTACATGACTGTAATGCATGATATATTTACAAAAGCATTATTAATTCCCACAGCTGATGTGATGTAGTGTTATACTCATCTGATGCTAGTGCACAGGGACTTGGGTTTGAGACGTGCCACTGCTGACTATTTTGTTGCTGGGCAGAACAGTGGCTGAATGAGATAGAGTGATTTAAGCAGTTTTAAGTGGGTTTTGTGTGACACACTGTGATGACAAGCCACACTTAGTCCTGCTTAGTTTTGCTTAACGCTGTTTAAACCCACGCTATTTTCAAAAAAAGAAAAAAAAAAGGTAATAAGAAAGTGGTGAAATAGGGGCAAGCAGGAGGGAAAACATTATGAAAGGCAACTAGGGATGTGTAGAACAGGTGTAGAAAGGACCGTAGTTGTCCATTTCTTGTGCAGGAATAGCTGTGAATGATGTGGATAATTTGGAATTTAGAGCATCACACCCCACAGGAAGGGGTGTGCATGACATACATTTTTTGAGTGATTTTTGGGTAAATTGATTAACGTCAGTGTACATGGGGGTGAAATGGAGAGTTATATATGGGATGACATTTTGAGGGGAGACAGATGCCCCTCCCCTTTTTTAAGGTGAGTGTGGGATGTTGGGGAAAGGTTGTAGGTACGTGAGGGGAGGTAAGTTGGGTAGGAGAGGTTGCTTTTGCAAACAGACAAAACAGACAAGACAGCTGACAGGGGCGGTGTATGACACGTAAGTGGGGTAAACACCTTGGATGGGGGAGGGTGGTTGGGAATAAAAGGGCCACAAGCCCCCAAATGGAACAGTGGGACTGAGGTCCCCACCCATGGGCAGTCAACACTACCCCTTCATGGCCCTGAAGGAGGCTGTGCTGGGGGCTGGATGATGGGACCAAGCTGCTCCTCAAGGTGTGCCAGTCTGCCCTTGATCTGGTGCAGGCAGACATCCAAGTCCCTCTGGATGACCCTGCACACCATACCTTTGAACTGGTGTTGGGTGACAGGATCCTCTCCACGCATGAGCCCAGGAGGGGACAGGCCCCATCCCCTGAGGCAGTTCCACCCAGTGGTGGTGCAGGACCAGAGGAGGATTAGCTTGATGTTTGATCCCAGATGTGCTGGGAGCTGGTGCTACAGCTAGATGAGGCAGGATAGGAGGATCTGCTGGGATCTGCCTACCTAAACGTGCTATGGTGTTAAGGTTTTTGAAAGTTTATTGGTTAGTCATGAACAAAACACTGCAACATTAGTTATAACAGCATGCATGAGTCTTCCAATTAACCCAGAACAATAGAATTGGAAAAATTGCATAGCAAACAGAACACATGCATAAAGTCTTTTTTGTAACAGCATGCCAGTAAGAGTTATGGCAACAGGCCATCAACAATGGAATTTGAACAAGGTATGTTAGTATGCAACCATTGAAATATATGAATAATAATAGAACACAAGTCCCAACATTAGGTTGTGAGAACAACATACCTGTAGTATATGAATGATAATTATTGATGCAGATAAGGGGTGATGGGAGAGAAAAACAGCCCATTGCCAACTGTATAGGCTATATTTTTCACAACAGTATTGCTCAATACTCTACTGGCCTGCCCTCACTTTACATCTACCTGAGGCCTATAGCTACTGTAGCATGTACATACCTATCAATCTGTCGAACTGGAATGATATGGGAAAAGCTGTGACAACTCTGATGTTGTGTCAGTGTGCTAATAGCATACCTGTACTGGATTTATATCTGTGTGCAAGTTTTTGGCAACAGTGATCACTAGCCATGTCAGTGTGACACTTGAGACCCATGTATCAGGAAAAGTGCACAGTGTATATAGTTATCTTGCTGTCATTTGTAGGCATGGGGCTGGACAGTGGAACACTTATACACAGTTTATTAGTATACCCTTCATACAGCTAACACAAACATTTCTTTACCTGTGAGCAGACTAACAGCAACATGTCAGTCCAGGAAGTGTTATTGAGACATACTATTTAAATTCCTATTTCCCTTGACTGCATCCCCCATCTGCATTCCATTACTTCTTAATTGTATGACATAGCTGTTATAGTGCTGTACTCCTTTGTCAGAAGAAATCCACTTGTAGTGTTGTAAAGAGCTGCAGTCTGTCTTCATGCAGAAAGTGTGAAACCTGTTAACCATAGGCAGCAGCTTGCCTTTTGTAGGTAATGCTCATGAACAGGTGATGGCCTGTGCACCAATCTGTGTCTCCCATTTGATAATTGCATCCAGAACAGCTGAGTTGCCTTTCCATTAGCCAATGGCATGCAACACAGTGCTATAATTAAGGCCTTCATGTGGGCCTTGCCCCTTTTCTTGGCCTGGGAAGGGTATATTATCGAGGTGTGGGAGCTATAGCATCCCAGAGGATAGATAGAAATACTGTCCACTCTTTGGATTGATGTGTTATATCCACAGTTTTGCATGTTATGTCTGGCCATTGTTAAAATACTTTCATATTTTGCAGCAGTGTACTGTGTAACTGTGTGTTGGGGTGAGTAAGGAGACAGGCAGATGTGAGTGTCATACATCTTTTTCTTTCTGACTGTGCAAGCTGCTACAGTTGCTACTGATCTATCAATTGTGTATGTTTGCAGGGGAAGACTGTGAGACATATCCCTTAAAACCTCAACAATTCCCCCCATCTCTTTGATTGGCTGTTGTGTGCATGCCCTGCTTTAGGTGTTTGGGAGCAATGTTAGGTCTTCTATCTGGTAACTGGACATATTGCTGCATGGCCAATTTGAACAAGGTATGTTAGTATGCAACTACTGAAATATATATGAACAATAATAGAACACAAATCCCAACATTAGGTTGTGAGAGCAACATACATTTAGTATATGAATAATAATTATTGATGCAGATAAGGAGTGAGGGGAGAGAAAAATGGTCCATTACCAACTGTATAGCCTATATTTTTGCAGCAGTACTGCTCATTACTCTACATGTCTGAACTCACTTATAACTACCTGAGGCCCATAGCTACTGTAGCACGTACATACATATTCATCTGTCGACCTTGAATGCTATGGGGCAAGCTGTAAAAACTCTGATGTTGTGTGAGTGTGCTAATGGCATACTTGTACTGGATTTATATCTGTGCACAAGTGATCATTAGCCGTGACAGTGTGACACTTGAGAGACATGTATCGGGAAGAGTACATGATGTATATAGCTTTCCTGCTGTCATTTGTAGGCATGGGGCTGGACACTGGAACACTTGTACACAGTTTATTAGTGTACCCTTCATACAGCTAACACAAACATTTCTTTACCTGAGAGCGTTGTGGAGAAAATATCTGTTAACACTACCTGACAGTTTCTACAAATACTCAGGTTTACTTGTGTGTCACTATGAACACATCTTTGTACCAGTCCCTGGATTCAAACAGTGGTCTGTGTATGCAAAAACTAACAACATACATCTATTTCTTATTGCACTGATCTACTGGGGAACTGCTGTCTGCTGCTTGACTGATTTGTGCCTAAAACTCACTTGGTTACAAAGTCTGATGCTATAAGTGGAGTGTCACAGTGTCATGCATGATAAATAGTTAATTAACTGAACTATGTATTAATACTTTGAATGCAGGTGTACACATTTAACCCCTAGTGGATGTGATTATGTGTGATCTGTACAGACCATAGCAGGCTGCTGCATTGCATATCTGACCCATACACATTTGCACATCATATATTTGCAGTCTCCTCCTATTTCAATCTCATACTTGCCTGCATCAGCATACCTACATTCAGGACTACATGTAGCTGAAATGCAAAGGTTAACACAAGACAATGCTGCTGGGAACACACTATAATACATTACACATTACTATTCAAGGTTCAGATTTTAGTGCAGAACATACAGTATATCAATTTTCATTGTATCTTGTTTTACAGCTCCACATCTACAGTTTGGCATAACAGCTGCTTAGCAGACAAACCACAGTAAATTCATGCTCTCATAGCCATATTTGCTGTGTAGCACCACTGCATGGTATAGTTCTTCAACAGCAGACCAAATTAAACACAGCAGTTTGTGGGAATAAGCTTTATTTCGGGTGACATGACACAGTGGTTTATTACATTCAAAATTCTAATTTCAGTTGTACTGCATATCCTGTAGATGATGAATGTATGTCAGTTATTACCTTCACTGTAGCATGCACAGTATACTTTATTCACAGATTCATTCCTACACAATATTACTACATTATTGGCTTCCTTTCCTCAATAATAGCTTGTTTGCTGTCTACATCTGTATTACACAGTACCTGGCATTCGTCACTTATATCAATGTTGGTCTAACAACACATTTATTCAGTACACTCAGAACACACTATACCTAATGGCAGTAAACAATTACACTTTCTGATTTATTGGACTATATATATATATATATATATATATATATATATATATATATATATATATATATTGCAAGTTATACCTGTATTCACCACACTGTCGACACAGCCTCGCCAATGGGCCTCAACATTATGAGCCCTCTCCTCTGTAGCTGTGGGGGGGACACACAATTATGAATACCTGTCTATCAGATATTCATACTACAATTTGATAAATCACCACTTGATATACTTACAAACTTCTGGGGCATTCCGGTCCCGAGCATCTTGGATCCATTGAGCCAAGAGTTCCCCCTTCCTCTGTCTCAGGTCATCATAATGATGATAGACCTTCTCACCAGTGTGAGGGATGCCAGTGGCATTGGTAAGCTCACATGCCAAATGGTCCCAAGCCTCAGACTTGTATTCTGAGCCCTGGTATTGGCCCTGCAGCAGTCTGTCATCCTGGTTCTTTACCAGGAGCACAGCCATGACCCTGGACTCCAACATGCCCTGGCACTGCGCCCAAAAGTATGGTCCCTCTCCTGCACCTGCCATAGTTCATACAGAGATCAAACTCTAACAGGTTCTGCCTGTATTCCTACCTGTGTGGTTTAAATAAGGCCATATTCCCATCCTTTGCCGTCATTGGACCATTTTCAAAAATGCTAAGCAAACCCGCTAAGCTGAGTTCAGCAGTGCTTAAAGTGGCAAATGCCGAGCACTGCTTAGCAGTGCACAAATCTGCTTAACTGAGCTGAATACTGATTAGAATGGGACTTCTTAGCAATACTCAAATCAGCTAAGTGGTGCTCAGAACTGCTAAGTATTGCCCAGACAGGTCCTGTTTGAGCATTGCTTAGCTTTGCTTAGCAAAACTGAGCTAAGGGAAAGTTATCATTTCAAAAATACAAGAATTGGATAGTAATTACTCATTACTGATCCATTATTATTATTATGTGCATGTATTTTACTTTACATGACCTCCTCCTATGTTCTTTCATTACGTTACCTTGGGTGTGACTGTACTGTATCGGACACTTGTGTTTAAATGGTGGTTTTCACCTCATATCTCCACTGACACTGGGATTCTGGACCAGCTACACTACCCTGGTTAACAAATATCACTAACTACATCAATAAATAAAATTAAAATTAATATAAAAAATTCTTTCCCATGTAATAGCTGAATGGTCTGTCTTCGTATTTGAACTGGGCACCAACTGCATACAGGGCCATGACTCTAACTACGCAGCTGTGAATATTTCACCTATACATTTCTATATAGCTTTTCGTTATGTTTAAGCACTGCTGAACAACGCACCATGATGCATAAACATGCACAGCTATGATTAAACTTTACAAAAAAAAATAAAAACAAAATATATAAACATAAAAGGAAAGTCACATTTGCACATCTGAATTCCATGCCGTATGGCACTCTGACAGTACAGGGGATGTGTTACTGACACTGCAACATACCCCCTGTGTAAAATATATTTTCCAATTATTAAGTATCTGAGGGAACGTTATTTAATGTTTTAGTGCAGTATGTCACTTTGACAATGCAGGGGGTGTGTTACAGACACTAGAAGACAGCCCCTGTGTGACATAACAAAAAATAAAATTATGAATAAGTGTCTGAGGACACTTTCTTTAATGATTTAGTGCTGTACGTCACTTTGACATTGCAAGGGGTGTGTTACAGACACCATAACACACCCCTTGTGTGACATAACTAAAAATAAAATTGAGTAAGTGTCCAAGGGCACTTTCTTTAATGTTTTAGTGCTGTACATCACTTTTACAATGCGGGGGGGGGGTGTTACGGACACTGTAACGCAACCCCACATGTGAAATAAATAAATAACTATATAAATAAGTGTAGGAGGACACTTGCTGTACAGTTGTAGTGCCATACAGCACTTTCACAGTGCAGAGGGTATGTTACACATCTGTGAGCACTGTAACACACCCCCTAGCACTGATTCAGTAACTGTGCACATGGCTGTCCCTCAGTAGCAAGGTGTACTGCCGAGGGGGAGCTGCAGACATGGCCACAATACACTCTATGAAGGAATTACAGTATTCCTACATGGAGTTTATTAAATCCGGGGGACTGTTTATGTACATAATAAAAAGGTTAATGTAGTTAATGTAACAGTTTCTTTTCTGCTGGAATCTGCAAACTGCAGTTATGTTGCCATATTCATCCTGCCCTTAAGTACTTCTAGTTGACTAAATACAGACATTTTGCTGAGAAGACAACTCTGTGATGAACTCTTTGTTAGTATTTAGATTAGTAGTTAGTATTTAGATACCTAAGTACCTTTTCTTTTCATCTTGAGATGTTTCTGCTATGACCTCATGATCTTTGACTCTGTTTCTCACTAGACATCATATTTTGTCATTTTATTTACAGAAGTCACAGAGCAAAGCATAAAGATTATTCACCTAAACAGCCTCTACTGTTTATCCTGCTGCAGTCATGACAAAACACAAGATTGTGTAGCATTTTTTTCATAAAATCTAAAAGTGCATGATGATTTGATGTCACAGGCTAGAATGTATTACGGGTTTATGAAAGGAGGTGCCTCTTGTCTTGGATACTACAGTGGTTTAGTGGTTTAGGTGATTACTTCACATTTCCAGAGTTTGAACATTAGTCCTCACCTCTGGTAACTGGCTGTTTGAAGATTGCATGTTCTTTCTGTATCTGAGTGGGATTTCTCTGGGTACTCTGTTTTCATTCTATTGGCAACGCTCCACTATCCATGTATGATGTATTTGCCTTGCCATTTTGGCCCAGTTCAAGGTTGAAGAAGGGGTATGAAGGTCCTTAAGGAGCATAACAGCAACTATTCAGAATACTGTATTCATACCTCTCAACCTCTTAGAGCAAAAAATCTGGACAACACCTAAAATGATGGGGGGGGGCAAATAGGGACAGATTTTAAATATTGCCCTTACAAACTTAGAAAGTTGATAGAATAATAGGTTTTTGCATTAGCATGAATTTATTGAAGGATGTGGAGTCTTAAACTCAAATGATTTCGTCATTATTTAATGACTTCACTCCTCAGCTATTTGCCAGAAAGGGACAGGTTTTAGGAGGAACACACCAAAAATATGAGGCAAAAATCTGGACATTCTGTGAAAACATGTACAGTTAAGAGGTATGACTGTATTTGTAATGCACCAGGAAGTATTCTAAGAGCTAAGCCAGTACAGGAACGGAGAAATGATAGTTTGCCAATAGGTATGACTGCAAATAGGAGTACAGAAAATATGCAAGATGGAGCTGGAACTTACTGGAAATATTTATCAAAGGAACAGAGATTGGGAACAGATAACTAGAGAAGGGAATATGAAAGACTGAGATGAGGCCAAGAAGAAGTTTAGACTGCAGGTTTGAGAGACTACTTTCCCTATCAGGGATTGATATAAAGGATAAGCAAAGAGAAAACTATATGGAAATGATAAGTGTAAGACCAGCTATGGTAGAGATTCTGGATGACTGTAGAATAGAAGCTGTTATGAAAGAGGCGATAATTAGTAGGGCATATAAAATACTGCATGATAACTATATGAAATGAGATGGCAGATTTAAAAAATTTTCTATAAGTACATTTTGTTAGAAATGCTGGGGAGCAAATGGTTTCAATGAAGGAAATGATTCTTTTGAGCTGAAGCACATGATCTGAATTTCCCCTAATTTGTAAGGCCTTGTTACATTTAAAACTATTGGCTGCCAAAAAAGGAATGAATCAAAAATGGAAATCAAAATCTAAACTAATTGTAATTGAAAGTATTGAATATTATAAAGGAGATAAAAGAACTGGAGGTATGATCTTTAGAATAGGGAAAGAAAGAAATGGAATGTGTGGGAATAATACATGCAGAATAATGTTCAAGAAGAGGAAGTAAGTTTAAGGGAATGCAGGACTTGAGCAATTAATTTAATGTTGGAGTGAATGACTATTGTTAAAAAAACAGAGAAACTAGTGGTCTCAAAACTATATTGATGAACTCAGTCACAATAATTTCCAAAAATCATGAAACCCAGGTAGAGTTCCAAAGCAATAATCCTTTATTCATCACAGACAAGTGATCCTCAGTAAAAAAAGATCAGAAATATTTAAAAAATGTTAAACATATCAGCTTTTATATACTTAGAAGTAAGTGTGGAAAACATACGTATTGCTTAATTTTAAACCAGCTTAAAAGAAAACACAGATATGTATATTACATGAAAAATGTCACTATGGTTTTCTTTTCCATTAATGTGCATATATTGTTTAAATTGTGATTTAATAACAATGTTTAAGCAAAGGTTTAAAAGGGTGTCAGATTAATTCACTTACCTAGTTAAAAAGTGCATAAATTCATAAAATGCATCTTTCAAATATCATATTCAGCTTGCTTTGAAAATGTACCATAATAACATACTTTTGAATAAATATGCCACGGCAGAATTATCTAATATCTTTTTGGTTATTTAAATTAATGAAACTCATTCTAATGCATTCCTGATGTATTAAAAAGAACAGAAGAATATAACACATGTTTATACCCTTTAGTATAATGCACTGAAAATTCCAGAGCACTTATTTAATTTTTTGATTATAATAGTTTTTGTTAGCCTGACTTTGATCAGCTTACCCATCATCTCCAAGGATAATATCATTATTGGAATCTAAAGTTAATCACTTAAGAAAACAAAATAGTCAGCTTTCTAGTAATATATAGTCAGCATATAATGCAAATTATACAATAAAGGGTAATTGCTATTCAGAAACATGAACACTGATTAGGCAGCCTAATAAGCATGCCAATTGTAACTCCAGCATATAGCAATGCAGAACTGTCTGGCTGTGAAAGTACTGTTGAGTGGCAGAACTTTCATTGAGGTATGTTAGATAACAACTGAACATAGCATATTTCACAAGGGACAGGGCAAAATGTGAGAAAAGATGTTCTGAAAACCCCTGGACATTTGAAAGGAGTGCTTTTGGGAAGCACACCCGATTGTACTGCCTGTAAGTATACCAGCAAACTGTCCAGACATTTACAGGAAGTACTTGATGTCTCTCATATTTTAACCCTGTCACTCATAAAATTTTTCATTTTCTGGCAAATCAGTAATGATATGTTTCTATCAGTAAGGCCAGACATTGGAGTTTTGTTCTTCCTTTTGGTTGGATAAAGCATTTTTGTTCCAAAAAGTCTCATTCTATTAACAAAAAAAAAAAACAGACAGAGAGAAAGAAAGTGCTACAGAGATGTCTGTTTCCTGTCTTGCAGAGGCTTTTTTGAAGATCTGCAGATTAACAACATTTCTAACTCTGCAATATTATTATGGTCTGTAGTACTCTAATGCCCAAATAGGATGTTTTCTGCAAAGCAGTGCCTGTCAATTTTAGATTAAGTATATCAAACTATAGTGCTACCTATACAATAATCTCTCGTGTTTACCTCTTGCTTTCTTCTATCACTATTGCACTGTGCAAGTTTATGGACATATGTACCATACACGTGCAGTACATCAGTTTTGTGTGCAGAAGGGGGAAGAACATTAAAGCCCTTTCATAAAATGACATCATTAAAGGCAGACAAATTCTTTCTTAAATAATGTCCTTGTATAATAGCAATAACCCATAACTGGTTGTTGGTATCATAAGATTTGCTCACACTTGGCTTTGTTTAATTACCCAAGCTTCACCCTTGTGATCAAACCAAGTCAATAATGGATGAATCCGGTGAAAACCACACCCAATCATAGATAATTGCTAAATTAACTTTAAATATATATGTTTTTTCTGTTACACAAGGCAAATGTGACTTAATATTTGCAAGGTCATTGGAGACATCCTATACAGCTGTCTTGTTAAAAAGTGGCTGGGGCTGAAGTTGGTCACATTTGACCAGTCTCCTACTTGAGTAAATAAAGTAGAATAAATAAATAAGTTGAATCCATTCTAGAGTAACATACTCCATAAGAGGAATCAGAGAGGCAAACATGCAATAAATAGAATAAGTCAAGTTAAAGCAAAGTTCTAAGAAAGGCCATGAGAGCAACAAGGGCTTAAATAGACAGAGAAGGGTAGAGTGAATATTGCCAGTGTCCTGAGAGAGGGTCCCAGTGCAAGGGGATCTGAGATACAGGACACAAGGTACATAAGTTAACAATCCTTTCCAAACAAAGGGTGCTGCTGTAGTGGCTACAATAGGATTCAATACTTGGAAAAAAAAACAATTAATTACAGGTGACATTTCAGAAGAACATGAAGGAGTTATATGCTCCAGTTAAATTCCACAGGCATCTTCATTTGCCTTGAAGAAACAAGACGTAAGGTTTGAACTGGAAAATAAACATTGGAAGTTTATTTGTTTACCAAGTTAAAGTCCAATAACAATGTACAGTGAAGTGAGTTCCTCATCGTCACACAGTAGACAAATAGAGATTGAAGGAATTAAATCCAGAATGACAACCTGAAGCTCAGCAGTAGTTTGTAGCCTTAATCTGTGGCCTAACAACCACACAAAGGACCATTAGAGACAGTTTACTTTTAATATTTAACACTTATGTCTTTGCAAACACCTCCTCTCCTCTCCTCTGGCAAAAAAATCTGGGCAAGGCCATAAATTATAGGGGAAAAGGCCCCTAAAATATTGCTCTTACAAACTTATAAAGTTGATAGAATAGCAGGATTTGTGTTAGCATGAATTTTCTGCTGGGTATGAAAGCTGAAACTCAAATGTCTGTCATTATTTTCCGACTTCAGTCTTTAATGACTTGGCAATGTTTTACCAGAAAAATCACAGTTTTATGGAAAATAGACCAAATTTGAAATAAAAATCTGGACGTTCTGAGAAAATCTGTGCAGTTGAGAGATATGCTTGCAAATAAAATACTAGGCTATCGGCC
This sequence comes from Protopterus annectens, assembly GCF_019279795.1. Classification (NCBI taxonomy): domain Eukaryota; kingdom Metazoa; phylum Chordata; order Ceratodontiformes; family Protopteridae; genus Protopterus; species Protopterus annectens. The sequence goes on from NC_056732.1 coordinate 1,223,900,581, forward strand.
CAAGGGCCTAAGTAAGGCTAGCCAACATGGTTCCCTGGCTTACGCCACCCAAGAAAGTTATTTTCCTGTGCCCCTGTTGAGCAGAGCCACAGAAATGATCCCTGGGGTGTATTTCCTATTTCCCATCCACTTATCAAAATTGTTCTTGAAGAGTGCTAATGAGGAACTTTGCTTGACATAGATGGGTAGCTTGTTCCAGAGTATGGGAAGTCTTTGGGACAGGAATCTATCCCTCCAGCATGTTCTGTTTATTGTGATGACAAGGTTAAGGTCCCTAGAGCATGTAGCTCGGAGGGATTGTGATTTCTTTAGGTGTAGCATGTCCAAAAGAAATCCCAATCCTTCCGAGCTACATGGTATTGTTCAAGGTATGAGTCCTACAGCTTTCACTTCTTACTTAATAACTTATCTTAACAAACTATTTAACTTAGTCAAAATGTCCAGACTGTGTGAGAACAGGCATCAGTTCCTACTATGTATATGTTTATGTATATATGTATGAATGTATGTATGTATTTATTCATTAACTGGCTTGGGTGGACCAAGGATGCTTTTCAGTTATAACTTGGACTTTGTTACCAGAGTCAGACTACTGTGCTTATAAAAACTAAAAGAAAATTAAGTCTTGTCTCAGATATTTCAGATTTGGACAGAGTATATTCACAGTATTTTTCTAACAGCACTGTCCTCTTAGTATCTGGGCAGATATTTTTGTTTGTTTGTTTTCTTTGTTAATATTTCACCCCTTGAATCAAACTTTATTACCATCTGTGTAACTAAATTAGTACTTCAGTTCCTGTGCCAGGAACAATTATCTTGGGTAGGCAAATGCCAGTTATGCCATAGTTCCTCCCTTGAAGATGGTTCTGCGTGCCAACCTTTGTTTGAGCTGAATCAGCCTCAGTGTCCTCACTCCCTGCTCAGTTTATCTATTGCTCCACTGCTGTGAATTCTTTACCTGTTTAAAAAAAATTTCCGCACAAATTCAATCAGGGGAATGTAATCTGAAAGAGCTCTGGTTGGTCCTTGCATAAAAATAAAGGCATTAAATTTCCCTTTCACAATGCTGGGTCCTTTCCTATTGCTATGGAAATTAGCCTGCTGCAAAAAGTATTTGAAATGGAAATGAAGAGAAACTATGGTCAGAGGAGTCTTATAATGCTTGCAAACTGCCATAAACTTGAACATAATAAATATGGTGGTGTGCAAAGCATTATAAGAAGCTAGCTGATTGTCTAGAGTTTAAAGGTTATTTGAGAAAAAGTTCTATATTCTCTTGTAAAAATGCTTCTATTTTTATGTCAGCTGGAAACACAGTAATAGTTAATGACTGCATAGTAAACACGCACATAATTTTAATGGCCATGTTTGAAGACTGAATGCTGGAACCAATACAAAGTCACTTAGCAATAAGCAGCAGAAGACCAATTGCTGTAAAATTGTCCTGGGAAAGATAATCATATGTTATTTATGTCAGTGAGTGTATGAATGTGAAATGTGGTCTTAGATGACTAGGTATTACTGCAGAAGTTTTCTAGTTCTACAGTTTGCGAAAATCTGAAATACATGGGTTACATGTACATGTGTATGTGTGTATATAAACTCGTTAGAAAATGTGTTATTATATGAATGCAAAAGTCTGGGTCCACCCAGATTATTTTGCTTGTTGCTGCTTTGTAATATTTAGAAATGATCTGTGGGTGTATAGTACCTGATCTCAAATGTATTCTTACTAAATTGCATTTTATAAGAAAAAATAGTAGGTTCATGTTAATAAAAACTGAAAAGCAGCAAAAAATCTAAGACGAAAGTCCATGAGTGTCCTTTATACATGATGATTTATCTGGCTGTAGAAACATGACTGAATGATTGTGCACATCAGATACTTAGGTACTGTTTCCTGTGGATGTATTCATGTCCCCAGATTGCAAAGACTAAAAAAGTCAATAACAATATTTAGAGTACAGAAATTTAAGAGTGCAAAGCAAAAGATCCAATCAATCATCCCTGGGGGAGGGTAGAGGGGAGTGGTACTGATTGGTCAATGGGCATCTGTTTGAATTTGAACCAATATAAGGGGATGGTATAAAATGGTGCTACAAAGTCCTTCTCAAACTGGTGTATTGTCAGATAGTTTTGAGTTTCTAGCACATTTCTATTTGGAGATGTTGTACATGCTGCTAGCCATTCTGCATGCTGAAATAATTATTTATTTTTCTCTTTTTCTCCCACTAAATACTAGTACATTTGATAATATCCCAAAGGTTTCCACATGGCAATATTGCATTTTTATTTTCTTTATAGTTACAATGGAGAACTGCTGCTGCTAACCATTAATGCAGATACCAGAGACATAAAAGATAGCTTACCTCTGATGACTGGTCCATCACTAACTTACTTCAGGAAGCACAAGGTAAGCTTGTAGTTACTAGGCAATACCAGAAACTGCTTAAGACAGACCCAGAGCCAGGTGCCTAATGCTATTCTCTGATCTGGTGCCCCTTAATGCTAGTTTAAGTAGGAAAAAATGTCAGTTCTCCAGTGTGAGGTTCCTTCCCTCCTAAGGAGCAACATCAGGTCCTGAAGCCCTAATGCTCTACTGTCCTCCCTTTTGGTTATGTTAGGAGAAAAAGATTGGAAAAAAAACAGATCTGCTACCTGTGCCACCTAACACTTTATGCCCAGGGTGGCTGCCCCCTTTGCCCCACCTTAGCTATGGTTCTGGGCAGAACAGCATTTTATATACCTCTTACAGGTCAATAACCTTAAACTTTCAAACAGACTATTCAGTTCTTACAAATACTCTTGAAGGTTTAATCTACCTGTAGTTTGCCAGTGCAATGTAAGCCAATTGTGTAGCCCTCCATACTCCAAGCTGCCACTGTGCATGCAATTTTAAGCTTTATTATTTTTGGGATACTGACTTAGCAATTTTGTTGATCACTCACTCGTTCACCCCCTACTCACTCACCCACTCACTCACTCAAGACCTCTTTCATCAACTCCCTTGTTTAGTTATCAAATGCAAGGTGAATAAATTAGCATAATTGTCTGGAATGAGAGTATTCCTTTTCCAGTAATTTTATTGAAGAAATCAGCCAAAAATAAGTTGGCAAGACCTGCTACATTTATTGACATTTATAGTCCTTACTATAAATGTCAGTAAATGTAGCAGGTCTTGCCAACTTATTTTTGGCTGATTTCTTCAATAAAAGTACTGAGACAATTATTTCTCAGAGGACAAAGCTAATGTTAAGGGTTTGTGGCTGACCAGGTTTGTAGATGACTGCAAACATAGGGAAATTGCAAATTCCACAGAGGACAATAGGATCCTATGAGTATCTATCTAAAGGTATGGCATCCAGACCAAGGAACATAATTGTCCCACTGTACTCAACACTCATTAGGGTAATTATGGAATAGAATGCCCTTTTCAATATATACCTCTTGAAACACTTGTCACAGCTGGAATGACCACAATGCTTTCTCACTAAAACATCAGGGCTTAAATCAAAAAAACTCTGCAGACCATCTCAAGGCCTTGTCCCTCTTCTCTTTATCATACAGGCTACTGAGAGTCAACTTCCACCTAATGTATAGTGCCTCAGTAGCCCCTGTTCTGTCAGACCTATTACACATTTGCAGTACAGTGGTGTCATAAACACCCACTCAAGGGACCTAAATCTTTTTTTTGCAAAATTAATAGAGCATGCTGGAGGGATAGGTATATATCACAAAGAATACCACTTCCACGGAACTGTCTTCCACTCGACATAAAACAGAGTACTTCCCTTACTCTATTCAAACATAATATGGATTAATGAATAGGTAATGGCAACTTCACCACCAGATTAACACCACCCTCATGGATAGGGGAAATGTAATCATCCCAACATATACTTGATTGGCCCATCTTTGGATACATATACTGCAAAATATAACAGCTAATAATTACCATGGTAATCTTAAGGCCATGTTTCTTAAGATCCTCATTGATCACTAGCCTAGTAAGTACCTATGAACCCATAAAAAGCACATCAATGATTATAAGAAAACAACAAGAGAGATCATAGAAAATTACACCATTATTAAAGATCTAAATACAATGATCAGTGCATGCAAATAATGAAAGCATATTCTGATGCCTATTGAATTCTAAATGGCATGTCTAGTCACTCCAGGGAGATTATTGAACCACTTTAGACATCACTGATCCAGCGCTGTATCAGGTTTACACTGCATTGTCTAGCCTTTCAACAAGTCTCATGGAATTACCTAAAGAGATACAATGTTTTCCTACAAAAAAAATGTGTTTGAAAACTTTATTCAGAAAACGCTTCAGGGAATGTCATTATTTTCTGCTACTTATAGATTATTCAGTCATATCTATAAGCCAATGCCTGATCCATTTCTTTTCAAAAGTCTTGTGTATCAAACACACAGCTGGGGGGTTTAATGATATTATAGAATTAATACTAAAAACAAACAACAAATAAATACATATCAGTAATAGAAAAATGTGACAGATGCATTACACATTTACAGGTTATAGCATAAACATTCTGTTCCTATCGGGAGAAGTCAGCCATTATTTCCCTTCAAAAATAATTTTGAAAAGTATTTGGTATGTAGCAAAATATCAACATGGGATTATAGCATTCCATTCCATGAACTGTTTGGCATAAGCTTGGCAACTGAACATATGAATGGGATGCAGGAACTCACATAATGACTATGTTCTCATAGTTTCATAGATGCATAGGTTCATAGGTCTATACTAGGTTAACAACCACTGGAGCATAGCCATTCAACCCAAATGCTTCCAATAAGTTGTTGTGTCTAAGGAGTTATTTAAAGGGTGTATGTTAGGGTATAATTTAATGACTGCCTCAGCCCATCAGAAACCTAGGTGTCAGACCAAGGGTAAATATCTGATTTCCCATCCATTAGTCCTGGTTGTACTTAAACAGGGTTATGAAATGGCTCTGCTTCACATAGATGGGAAGCCTATTGCAGAGAAAGTTGATTTGCTGTGATACGTACCTGTCCTTCCAGAATATCCTTTTTAACTCAAAGGCAAAGTTCATATCTTTAGCTCTAGTAGTTCATAGCTTCATAGGTAGGTACTAGGCTATCTGCCCGAGGGCATTTATAAGCCTAGCCAGAGTGTGTCGGCTTTCGCTGCCCCATTGATTAATTAACTGAGCCTCTGTCAAGCAGAGCCAATGAAGTGATCCCAGGGGTGTACTTTCTGTTACCCATCCACTCATCAAGGCTTCTCTTGAAGAGTGTTAGTGAGGGGCTCTGCCTAATGTAGTTAGAAATTTTGTTCCAAAGCATGGGGAGTCTCTGTGACAGGAATCTATCCTTCCAGCATGTTCTACTTATTGTTGTGGCGAGGTTTAGCTCACTAGAGCGCGTGGCTCGCAGTGACTTGGATTTCTTTAGGTGGAGCATGTCCATCAATTCTGAGTTGGACATGGCTTTGTAAGTCAGGCAGAGATCACCTCTGAATAAGCGATATGCCACTGAGTACAGCCAGAGTTTTTTCAGTCGGGCTTCATAGGACATATGTTTGAGGCCAGTAATCCTCTTGGTGAGGTGCTTTTGTGGTCTTTCAAGCTGTTGGAAGTGTCTTGTGAGGCACATCCCAAATGAGGCATTGTACTCTATGATGGGTATGATGAGTGATGAGTACAGGGGCACTATAATCTCTTTATTTCTAAATGCGAACTCCTTAGTAATTAGATGGGCCACATAGAAGGATTTCCTAACTACTTTGGCAGTATGATTGTCAAAGGAGAGATTACTATCTACCTGGGTCTCCAGATCTCTTATTACCTCTTCTGTATTAAGGGGGCTGCCGCCTATGTGGTAATTCGTGGGTGTTTTGTTTTTCCCAAACGGGGTGACTATGCATTTTTTGGCATTTAGCTTGAGGCCATGACTTTGACACCAGGTGCCTGTCTCAGTAAGGCCTTTTTGGAGGATGTCCATGTCAGCCGGAGAGTCAATTATGGCTCCCAGTTTGCAGTCACCGGCGAACTTGGTTAGCCATAGTCCTCCTGTGTTTGCCTGTACTTCTGAGAAATATATGCCGAACAGTAGGGGTCCCAGAAGTGAGCCTTGCAGGACACCACTTGTGACTGGTTTAGAGTCAGACATGGAGCCCGCTATTCTTACCGTGTGAGTTTTGTCTGTAAGCCAGTTGGCAACCCATCTTGTGACGTAGGGGTTTATGTTCAGGCTGGTGAGTTTTTCTATAATACCCGAGTGAGGAATGGTATTGAACGCATTGGCGAAATCAAGGTAGGCTGTGTGAACCACCTTTCCCTCATCTATGGCCTTGGTAACTGTCTCGAAGAAGTCAACCAGGTTTAGTAGGCATGATCTGCCCTTAACAAAGCCGAACTGGGTCGGGTCAAGTGTTTGGAGGTTCCCAATGTCTTTGTTAATGAGTTCCATGATGATGCGCTCCATAGCCTTGCAGACCTGGCTAGTCAGGCTTATGGGGCGATAGTTACCAGGGTCAGTTGTGGCTTCTCCTTTGTGGAGCGGAATAACCATTGATGTACGCCATTCTATGGGCATGTAGCCTGTGGAGAAGCTGAGGTTGAACAGCGTGTTTAGGTGGGGGGAGTTAGTTCGTTCTGTAGTTCGTGCAAGACGCAGCCTGGGACACCATCTGGTCCCATTGATGCTGTGTTTTTGGCTTTTGAAAGGGCTGTTTTCACCTGTGCTTCTGTGATTTCCGTGACACTACACTTTTCCGGTATTGTTGTGGGCCCTTTTGAAGGTGAGAGGGAGGTGAAGTTTGCTCTGAATCTATCTGCCAGTATGTTGGCAATATCAGTAGGTTCAGTATATTTTGTGCTATTTTGCACTATCTCAGAGCATATCTGTGAGTTGCCACTTAGATTTTTGACATAGCTAAAGAAAGTTTTGTGGTTAACTTTCGAGTCCTTGGCTATTTTTCTTTCGAAGTTAGCCTTGGATAATTTTATGAGGGACCTTAGTTTCTTACTGATACTGATCAGGGATGTCTTTCCTTCTTGGGATTTGCTTTTTTTTCCGAGCTAGTTTCCTCCTTTTGTTGTAAAACCTGTTTATGGCAGAGGTCCACCAGACTGGTTTCCTTCTCTTAGGGGAGCGAGTCTTGGTTTTGCTAGGGATGGCACGATCCATGCATCCTTGTAGGTGCTCATAGAGTGCAATTGTAAAGGATTCTGCATCTTGGGCAGTGTTATCCTTTAGCATGGGGGATGTGAAACTTACCACCTCTGACTTAAGTAAGGTGAAGTTTGCATTAGAAAAGTTTTTCACTGTGGTTTCCTTGGTTGGGGGTGGTGGTGGGGTGTAGACATCCAGGGTGATTAGTTTATGGTCTGATCTAACCAGTGACGGGTTGATCTCTGGTACGGAGCACCTGTCGCCCATGTTGGTGATGACCAGGTCCAATATGTTGTGGCCTCTGGTAGGGGAGTTTACCAGCTGATCCAGGGCATTTGAGTTGATAAATTACAGAAAGCGCTGAGCCTGGGAGCTTGTACTCAAGTAGTTTTCCCAGTTAATGGTAGGGTAATTGAAATCTCCCAAGATCAGGGTGTTCGGTAGGAAATTCATGTTTTCCAGTGTTTCCAGAAAGGCGGAGTGGTGGTCCTGGGTCATGGAGGGTGATCTGTAGCAGGCCACAATTTGCATTGCAGATTTGCCCGATGTTAGTTGCACATGGATGATTTCAGAGGTAACATGCTGCGCCGCTAACCTGGAGGTGTGGGTATCCTTGATGAATATGGATACACCCCCTCATTTTGTGTTTCGGTCTGTGTTCTGTGGCCAGAATGTGTGGTATGAGTTGTAGCCCAGTAGTGCTGGAGTGCTCTCTGGAGCCTTGAACCAAGTTTCAGTTACTGCACAGATGTAGATGTTCTCCATACTTAGGAGTGCTTCGAGCGCATGCATTTTGAGATTTTAAACTCTTGGCATTGAGTAGCATAACCCTCAGTTTTTTACTGTTTATGGAGGTGGGTTTGAATTTTGAGCCTTGCCTAAAAAAGGCACTATGGGGGCAGCAAGAGTCTTGGCCAGTATTCGAAAGCCAAGGGGTGACAGGTGCAAGCCGTCTCTTGTGAAGCAACGTGGCTTGTCGAGCCTGTCATCCCAGGCTGACAGACACTGGATCCCCTTTGAATGACACCAGAAGCTTAGCCAATTGTTGAAATTGATCATTTTTTCTTTATACTGAGGTATTTTGCAGAACTGCAAAATGTCCATTAGAGTGGGATCCAATGATGACTTGTATGCCAGGCATAAACTTCCTCTCAGCAGTCTGTAGGAAACAGAGTACAGAGATAGGGCTTTGAGGCAATCTGCAGAAGACATTGTGTTTATGCCCTGTATTCTATTCTGAGGATCCCATGTGGACTTACCAATGCAGAAAGGGGCATTATGGGTCTGATGAGGGCTAAGTACAGTGGCAGGATGACTTCACTGGACCTAGATGCCATGCCCTTAATTATAAGTTGAATGACATAGAATGATTTTCTTATGACCCTAAACACATGTTGGTCAAAAAGACAGGTTACTATTAACATGCAGCCCCAATTCCCTGACTACTGTGTCTTCTTTTAGGGGTGTTTTATCAATGAGGTAATTTCCCTGGGTGTCTGACTTCACAAAAGTTACTACTATGCATTTCTTGGGATTGAGTCTAAGGCATGGATTTGGCACCAGTCATTTGTCTGTGTTACACTTTCCTTTAAGATGTTAGTATCTTGGAGGTGGTTCTAGGATTGCTCCTAGTTAACAATCATCTGCAAACTTGGTATTGGCCTTGAATTCTGAAAACTAAATGCCAAAGAAGAGTGGACACAGTTTATCAGGTTCAGTAGGCATGAATTGTCTTTGATGAAACCAAACTGGGTTGGGTCCAGTGTCTTAAGGATTCCTATGTCATAATTAATCATTTTCATGATAATTCTTTCCATGGATTTGCATACAAGACTAGTCAGACTAATGGGTCAGTAGTTCCTGGGATTCTCTGATGGTCTGCCCTTGTGTAGAGGCATGAACGCTGCAGTCTTCCAATCGAGTGGCAAGAAGCTTTTGAGAAGGCTGTGGTTGCTGAGTGACAAAAGTGGTCTTGATAGGTCATACTTCAGGCTGTTTAGGTGCACTCTGGGATATTATCAGGGCCCATTGAAGCTGCACCCTAGACCTTAGAGAGTGCATCTAACACCTGCTCCCTACTGATAGTTGGAGGGATTATGTCAGATGGTATTTCCTGGGGGAGTAGCTGGGGGTGAGGGGGTGTGTAAAGTCAGAGCTGAATATGTCAGCCAGAAGGTTTGCTATTTCTCCTGGTTCTATGACTGTGGCTCCATTTACCAACAGTTTGGCACTGTGCACTGCCTTTGAGGTTTCAGGCATAACTAAAAAAGGCCTCATGGCTATCCTTGTCCTTGGACACTATATTTATTTCAAAATTTGTCTTGTTGGACTTAATTAGTTCTCTTAGTTGTCTGTTCAGTTTGATGAAAGAGTTTTTTTATTTTTTTGGTGTTATGCTTCCTAACTTTAGCTATGACTTTTTTCTTTTGTTGTAACAACCTATTTAGTTTTGAATTCCACCACAGTGGTTTGTTCTTTGAGTTAGTTTTAGGCTTACTTCTGATAAACACAGCAGCCTCTATGCAGTCATTGACATAGCTGTACAGAGCTTCTGTGAATAATTCCACATAGGCTGCTATGTTATCTAGGTTTGGAGGGGCTTGAAATCATGTTTCTCAACCTCAGAGTAAGAAATCTGGACAAAGACATAAATAAAATAGGACAAAGGCCCAAAAATAGGGACGATTTTTAAATATTGCTCTTACAAATGTAGAAAATTGATAGAATAACAAGTTTTACATTAGCATACATTTTCTGAATGGTATGACATTTGAAACTCAAATGTATGCCATTATTTTTTAATTTCAGTCTTAAATGATTTGCCACTAATTTGCCAGAAAACCACAATTTTACAAAAAGTGGACCAAAAATATGAGGCAAAAATCTGGGCATTCTGCGAAAATCTGTACATTTGAGAAGTATGCTTGAAATTTTGATAGGTTATCACTTAGTAGAAGGTAGATTTCCTTGGAGTAGTTTCTATCTGTTACAGGGGTCTACCGGGGTTACAGTACTGATTGTTACATTGAAGGATACTGTTTTGCAGTCTGGTCTTACCAGAGAGGACAGGACACAGTGGCTGCAGCATTCTCCCATATTTGTAGGTACTAGGTCCACTATGTTTGCACTTCTAGTATTCATATGCACTAACTGGTTCAGTGTGTTTGTGTTAACAAAATCTAGGAATCTCTGCACCTGCAAATTTGGGGTCATGTAAGACTCCTAGTTTATAGATGGATAAGAAAAGTCCCCCATGAATATGGTATTTGGTTGAATGATAAGTGTGTCCAACAGGTCTAAGTCTGAGCTATGGGTTTCATAGGACACAGAGTGTGACCTATATCTTGCTAGGATATGGTATGGGATTTTGTAGTAATCTAGATGTGGAGGAACTCCAATGCATAATCTTGTTTAACCAACCTAGAAGTATGCTTGATACTGATGTAAATCAAGATACCTCAACCTTCAGTCTCTGTTTGTGCAGCTAGGGTTTCTATCGCGTGATCGGAAATTGTAAACGGCGAACACGTATTGAGTGAACTCAATTGGTTGAAACGTCAAAACATCATGCGCATAACACGGAAATCACTGTAGTGAATATTTTCCCTTTACTTCAATGCAGTGCGATCTCAGAGTAGGAATATTTAAGTAGCGGGGGTATGGGGGGTGCAGCCCCCCTGCCTACAGTGTTTAGGTAAGTATAGTTTTTTATTTTTATTTTTTTTATTATATTTTCGAAATTTCAAATGTCGCTTATATAGTGTCGACCATATGGTGTTCGATGTTTGAAACTTTCGAAAATATAATATAGACCCGTGCAGTTATTTGTCTAAAAGTGCTGATGTTACTGAAGCCTTACACTGCCAGGGTGCTGTCTGTAGCTTTAATCCATGTCTTGTTAACTGCACAGATGTCAGCATTCTCCAAAGTGCGGAGAGCTTGGAAGGAGTGGAACTTATTGTTTAGACACCTGGCATTGAGCAGTAACATCTTTAGATTTCCATGGGAAGATTTTGCTATCTTGGAAGTATTCTCAGTTTGATATTGACTAAAAAAGACTCTGTGGAGAGGGACAATGTTTTAGCCAATATTCAAACGTCTAGCAGGGACAGATACAGACCATCCTTGGCAAAGCAACATGGTTTGTTAACCATGTACTCCTGCACTGACAAAATTTGTATTACCTCGGAGCAACACCAAAAATTAAGCTAATTATATAAAGTCAGTCATCTTGTGTTCATAATGTAGCATCATCCTTGGTGAAGGTAGAATGCTGCTCATTGCTAAGCATATATCAGCCTGTGACACATAGTCCTAGAGCACCATAATGTCTCTCTTCCTATACTCTAGGGGGTGTGTCTAAGATCACTTACACCCACATGGAATATGATTGAATCATACTGGTACCTGTGATCCAATGACTTGGTTGCATGCATAATTTGGTGAATCCTGCATCTGCATAGGCAACTGACTGTTATTTTCTCCTTGTTCAGCGTGGTGAATGGGGCATCAATATGTCATACAATGGAGTTTGTCCCCTATGACTAGAGTCTTGGGTAGTGTATTGGCTTGCCTTACAGGCTTGGTTGTCGAGACTCCACTGGGTGAGGTTGTATGTGTAGTATTAGGTGTTGTTTCTTTTGAGTGCTTTCGGCTTTGCTGAGTATAAATTTTGCAGGTGGAATGTCTGGGAGGTCCATGGGGTTTCTGAAGATTGCACTTAAGAGCCACAGCATGATGTATGTGTGTTGGGTGCTAACCACATGTGGTAGGTGTGGCGTGTGTGTTAATGACAACAAGATTGTTATAATGAGTGTTTGTACCCAACAATTTTGTCTCCTAGGATGTTGTGAACATACATCTCCTGCATACTGTATTTGCTTTTTGAGGATTAAGTGGCTGTCATGAACTCATGAACTTTAAGACAATTGTTACATTGTGCCAATATACCCATATCTACCAGACTGGCTATGGAGAAATTGGGAAAGTGCATATCCATGATGTCAGGTCCTTTATTGAGTGAGTTACAAGGGTGTGGTGCATGGATGTTAATAACTGTGGGGCAGATACACCATGGGGCAGTACTACAAGGTAGACACTGTGCATAGTCATTGTAGGGAATTGTGCTAGAAACCTGCAGTAACATTCAGTCTGAGGCCTGATATGAGTTACATTATTAAACATATATGTCTGTACATATGCAAGTGCAGTCTAAAATCTTTGCTCTTATTGTGCATTCATTATAGCCATGTCAGCCTGGCCTGGAAATACCTATGTTTACAATGACTTGCACATACTCTACCAATGTGCACAGTAATGTATGCATTTGGGTAATACATATAGAATGACTGATGTATGTGCTTTTCTCTGCATGCCCTCATCTGCCAGCAGTACAAGATGGACTATTTATGCCACCACTGGTCACCATTTCTAAATGTTCTATTGTAAGTTGTCTGCCTCTGACCTTTCCTAACTTAGGCCACATGTGGACATGGGGTTAAGTTCAGGGATGGTTTGGCTCCCAAAACTCATGCTGTGGTAGTGCAGTTATTATACCACAAAAGATAGTAGTATAAATACCACTTCAAGTTTCCAATGAAAAAAAGGCCACTAGCCTAATAAATAAGATACAAGTTTTATATTTGTCCCAGGCTGTGGCATGGGTCTGTTAAGTTCATTGACTCACTGTTGTTTCAGGCAGTTTCCCTGTTTTTCATTCAAAATGGTGTCTCTAACATCAGGTAATGCAGTGAAGCAGCCCTGGTTTGAAAACCGGTAGCCTGTATTTTACATTGCACTGCATGCTGCACTCATAGCAGCATCTTAGGAGTCAGTATGTTCACAACCTAATGTAGCATCAACAGACCATCTCCATAGTCATCCAGGCATGTTTCTGCTGTCTGGACACTGTAAGCTGAGGTTAGAGATCTAACTCCTACAGGCACAGTGGATCTGTGCTAGCTTTCCCAACACAGTATACTTAAATGATGTGTCAGTGTCCATGTGGCAGTGTCAGGATAGCATCATGAAATTGTCAGCATTATCCAGGATGTATGGCCATAATATACAGATGTGCCTGTTTGTATGTTTACCATGCCTGTGGTATAGATTGCACTGGCTACCTGCTCCATAGGTTTATAAGTTCATAGATTTGATAAATTCAAGGTCTATTGCTCACAGAGGAAGTTGATGCCACCAGTCTCTTGCTGGAAATCATAGGGACTCATGTACTTATCCAGTTTTATTTTGATTGTACAAATTGATGGACTGAGTTAAATTAAGAGGACTTTATTACACAGGTCTGGGGTATCTTTGAGATATGAAGTTGTGGCATTTCATAATATATTGATAGTAATTTTTATTGAGACTGAGTGTCCTCTTGTGTTGAGGTCATCATGAGAATATTCTAAGCAAAGGGTTTCAGCTAGAAAGAGGTCCTTCACTGTTCATTTTGTCAGACAGAGGTCTCCTCTAAAAAGTTGGCATGGCACAGAGAAGAGAGAGAGAATTTCTGTTGTTACTGGCTATAAAACAAGCACTGAAGCCCTTTCATTCTCTTCATGAGGGATCTTTATGCCTTCTTCAACTGCAGCAGATGGTAGGTGAGTATCTTTGACAATAAGATACAGCATTATACAATTGATTTGTAAGGGGTAGGATAAAGGAGATTATAAAATGCTGAGTCATTGTTATTCAAAAAGGAGCACACTGATTCAACAGCCCTACCAGCATGCCCATTATAAATTGAGCATATACCAATAGAAAAAAGTCCAGCTGCTATAGCACCATTGACAGGTCAAACATTTTTCTATTGATGTAAGCTATGGAGGCATACCTCTAAATTGTCCAGATTTTCACAGAAAATCCATATTTTTGCCTCATACCTTTGGTCTGTTCCTCATAAAATTTGTGGTTTTCTGACAAATCACTGAGGAGTGAAGCATGCTGATTAGACAGCCCAAGCAGCATGCACTTTATAAATTGAGCATATACCAATAGAAAAAGTTCAGCTGCTATAGTAGCATTGACAGGCCAAACATTTTTCTATTGATGTATGTTATGGAGGCATACCTCTCAATTGTCCAGATTTTCACAGAACATCTATATTTTTGCCTCATACCTTTGGTCTGTTCCACATAAAATTTGTAGGTTTCAGGTGTGGTTCGTTTTCAGTTATAAAAATGTATGACTGCTTATGTCGCAAGTGATGGTTTAATAAAAATTATTTTTGTTAAAAAAGGTGCAGCAATTGAATAATTTATGTAATGTTGCTTAGGTTATATGATATATAGTAATATATGTGAAGTATAATGTTTGTTAATGTGAATTTAATACAATTTAATTACTTTTGTATAAGTGTAAATTTGCCTGTGTCGCAAATGATAATTCAATAAAGGTGTTTAAAAAAATCACTGAGGAGTGAAGTCACTAAATACTGACATGCATTTGAGTTTCAGAGTGCATATCCTTCAGACTATGCACACTAACACAAATCATATTATTCTAACAACTTTCTAAGTTTATAAGAACAATATTTACAATCTGTCTTTCAGACAATGGACACTAACATAAATCTTGTTATTCTAGCAACTTTCTAAGTTTATAAAAGCAACATTTACAATCTGTCCTTATTTTGGGGTCTTTGCCCCCTTCATTATTTAAGGCTTTGTCCACATTATTTGAGCTAAGAGGTTGAGAGGTATGTATGGAGAGCAGACCAAATACTAGAAAGATCAGGTACATTCTGCAAAACTTGACAGACTCTCGTACCTCAGAGCTTTCTGATTTTTATATTAAAAAAAGCAACTGAGATTCTCTTTTCCAAACTAAATCTATTGAGCAGCACTGATGTACTGTGTAAGTGTGGGAATGCAAGCCCCATACTTATGTGCAGTACATCAACAAACACGGAAGAACAAGAAACAATGTGGAATAACACTACGGCACCATTATACAATGACATTATCTAAGAAACGTAAACAATTTCTTTCTTAAATAATGTCATTGCATAATTTCAATAACTGACTCTTGGATGTAGGTATATGAAGATTTACCCATAGTTGTTTTGTTTAATCACTTGGGTTTTGATCTTGTGATCAAACTACACCAACCATGGGTAAATCCTCATATACCCCCACCCACTCATCACCTATTTCTTAAACAATTACTTCTCTGTTGTGGATTTTAATCCCATGAGGATCTGGTTGGCAACACCTTATGTTTTGCAGATTGTAGAAGCTATATGGGTATAAAATAAAAGGTCATTATCTACAAGGGCTCCAAGGTCTTTTAGTATTTTGGCAACTTTTATCAGTTGTCCATGAATAGCGAATAAAGCTGGTGGATATTTTCCAAATGTCAGAATACTGCATTTTTCAAACTGAAGACAAGGTTATTCTTACTGCATCATTCTGGTGTATTAGTAAGTGCCATTTGAAAGGTGGTGATATCAAAATGGAGAAGAGCCATGCTCCCCAATTTTAAGCCATCTGCATACAGTAATCTCTCAGTTAAATGGCACCAATAGAGAATGGTAGATGCCAAATAACTGTAGTTTCTGTTTGCTTGAGAGTTACTATTAAATATAGGCCTGACTAATACTGCATCCTATACTATTTGTTTGGCTTGACTTGTTCTTAGGTTAGGGAGAGAGGGAATGTATTTCTATCTTCATTTTTGAAACTCTAAAATGTTAAAAATGAAAGGTATGTTTCTGCAGGGGAAAACAGAAAGTGAAACACATGGAAATTGTTCTGTATTTCTTCGATATTTTTTGCTGGTTGCTTGAGAGTGCAGAAATTGAGGTTAGGTTTGGTATCAGAGAAAAATATACCAAAACTGAGGGGCCTCAAGACAGAGTCTTGAAGACTCCAAATGTAACATATATAGATCCTCCTATTGTTATGTGCTGTGAAAAAGAAAATGACCGTGTAGTCAGTGATAACCCGTTACTACTGCTTCATTTATTTTTTTATCTCTGAGCTTAAGAATAATTTATTCATAGGGTACAGTCTCATATACTTTAGCCAGACTGAGATAAGCTTCTTGAATAAATAAATCCTCATCCAAGATAGAGATCAACTGTCAAAAACATTTATAAGACTGGCATCTTGTTCCAGCGTCATAGTGTAGTGATATTTTTCATGGGACTCCTACAAGGAAAAAACAAATTTGACAGTTAAAATTAAGTTTTTATACTTTCTTCTGTCAAATAGTACAGACATTTATAGTTAATCACGGTCTGCAAAAAGTCAAAATTACTGAACTTCTAAATGTTTCTGTTATAACAATCATTTATTTGGGTTGTGAAACCTACTGTTTATGGGCACCTACTTGATCAAAACTAATAACATTGTCACTGAAAGGACACCAGCTTCTTGTAATTGTTAGATTGGGAGGAGATTGAGCTGATTATTGTATTTCTTTTCACTTTCTCCCTCTTCTTTGAGTTTATGTGACCGCTGAGTTAATATGCACAAACACACACACACACTTTATATATATATATAAAATATATACATATATATATATATATATATATATATATATATGTATATATAAGTTCCCTATTAAATAAGCAAATGCTTAATATAGTGAATGCTGTCTAATTGACAGCTAAATGTCAAAATGGCAAAATCCCGAAGACAAGGAACAATGACTTTTTCCAGGGGAAAAAAATCACTGGGCCGTTTTCAGGACTTTGCCATTTCCTTCACTGTGGTGCGATCTTGGAGTTGGTATATTTAAGTAGGGGGGTGTGGGAGTCACAGCCCCCCCACATCAGAGGGAGTGTGGGGGGTGAAGGCCCCCACTTTATTTTGTGTTTGTTTTTTGTTTTTGTGGGCCAGTGATGTTTTTTTCCCCTGGGGGAAAAAAATGCTTTTCCGTTTGTTTGGAATTTTGTGTTTTTATTTTTTTGGTCAATTATACAGTGACAGTAGAACCCCTTATTAGCAGAGGCCCAGGGATAAAAGTTTCATTGGTACAATATAACACAAGAAACAATGCAAATTAACACAGGTAAATTAAATACTATAGTAATCTTTGACATGTTCATAAGGATCATTTGCATATATCCCATGTGCCTCTGATAAAAGAGGTTTGGGAAGTCACTCAGTGGAAGTTCTAGCTTTGCTCGAGTTTTCATTTTGTTTTTACTGATTAGTTTTTCTGTGACTTTCTCATTCATTGTTTTAGTTTGTTTGGGATATTTTTTTCAGTGACCCTAATGATAATGGACATCAGCTGGGTATAACTGCCCTGTGTGTCTAATGCTTATTCAAACACTCTGCTTATGTTGTGCTGATTAGGTCATAACAAGTCTGAAATATGCATATCCATAGCTAGTGGTGTTTGGGTTTATTGGCTTGAAATTGTCTATTAAAATGACAAAACAAGTCATGGGCATTCTGAATTGCCAATTAGCTGAAACATCTGATGTGCATAAGGATCATTTGCATATATTCCATGTGCCTCTGATACAAGAAGTTTGGGAGGTCACTCAGTGGAAGTTCTAGCTGTGCTGGAGTTTTTAACTCCATTAAAATGACACAAGTCATGGGCATTCAGAATCGCCAATTAGCTGAAACACCTGATGTTCATAAGGATCATTTGCATATATCCTATGTGCATCTGATACAAGAGCTTTGGGAGGTCACTCAGTGGAAGTTCTAGCTTTGCTGGAGTTTTCATTTTGTTTTTACTGACATTTCAGTATTAGAAAATGATACAGTAGTATATTGAACTTGGTCACATAACATAAAGGCATTTGACTAAATGTATAGATTCACACTGAGACAATCACATTGGTATAAAAAAGGAGAAGACTCAAAGTATACTATGGATAGATTACAAAAAAAAATGTACACCACCCCATAGTCATGCATAATGGAATATGTACAGATGTAGAAGATACTCCCTACACTGATCAATTACATTGCAGTGAAGATGTAACAATGGCAAACCACTTTGCAACTATGTTATAACAAAGGCAAAGTGCTATTCCAGGCATAAAAATTCAAAGTGGAGTATTCCAGGGTAATTCTTTATCTCTCTTGTCTTGACCTTAACCCATTAATCTGTCTATTTAGCAGGTTTGAATTTGGCCTCAATTTAACTCCCAGAAACCAGCCATTTCATAGACATCTCACCTACATTTTTTGGAGAAGATTTAAAAGTGTTAAGTTCATCAGATGAGGAGCTTAAAGCACAGTTACAAATGATTAAAACTTTCTCAGAAGAAGTAAGAATGACATTTGGTCTTGACAAATGTGCAAAAGTAAAATTAAAAACAAAAGCTCAGCACCAAGAATTTATCAACTTAGACTGCTATGTGATATAAAGGAAGTTGAGTAGGAAGAGACGCATAAATATTGGAGAATAGATGAAGGGTCAGCAGCAATAAAACATAAGTATATGAGAATAACCCTGGGATTCACCAGGCGCAGGCGTAGTGTAGGCGGTATAATGCCAAACATAGCTGCTGAGCGATTCAGGTACGATCCAATTCCACGTGCACTACCGGCATATGCCTGATCTGCGCAGCCCTCAGCCTAGGTATGCTAATCATCCCATGCGCAGTGCCGCACCATGCAAATGAAGGTACATAGCGATTCATGAAGTGGTGCAGGCATAGCATAAGCCCACAGAAATGTAAACCAAAAAACACGGTTTACATTTTTCCAAACAGAACATCGGAGCTATGAAAGCGGACCAGACTCATGTATTACAAAGTTAACATATGCCAATGGCTAAATATACAGCCAATGGCATAAGAAAAGATGCACAACACCTAAAAAACAACATTTAATGTCATGTCCACAGTAACGCAAAGTACAACCTCAGGGCATGTGTGTGCAAATGGGAACACAAAGAAAATATATACAAATGTCATAAAATCGCAATGTAATACAAATCATGATTTCACCGTAATACTCAATGGTATGCATGGTACACCACAACCAAGCTGCAAAGGTTGCTAAGGGTCTGTGACAGTGTTCGGTGTGGTAAATAGGAATTAGTAGTCAATGCCATGCAAATGAGGCAGGTAATAGTGAATCGCAAACGTCCAGCTGGACTAAGGATGTACCATGTGGCACAGTGCTACAACACTGAGGAGTGGCTTAGAGGTATACATGACATCAGCAGTGGGGTGTGCCACCATAGCTGTAAGCACATTGGAGCAATGCAAATCCGGCCTGGCCGTTGCTAAGCAAAGCCGCAAGACAGGGGTGGGGAGGTAGGTATAGCATCGTTTAGCTGAGAGCACATATGGTGTCTGAAAGCGCATGTGTATGGTGAGGAAAATGTGCCCGAAACCCAGTAAGTGGACGCACGCGGCGTGCACCATAGCTCAAACCGGAAGGTCAGGGGAAGAAAATAAGGAAATTCCGCAGTAGGGTAATTGGAGTACAACTGAGCAATTAACACCTATTAACTCACAGCTGGCAGTCGATGGCAGCTGACAAGTCTGCTCGCAGAAACCTGCAAAACAGGATAGGGGAGGTGTCAGATTGCAAAGAAAAGAGAACTGTCATAGCAGAGCAAAGCAAACCTGCAGTAGACCGGCCATAGAACACATTACGCAAGATAAGCCAGGTTTAGGAAAGTACAAACGAAAGCAGGCTGCTGGATGCATGCCAGAAAATGGGAGGTGAAACGTGAAGAAATGTAAAGGGAAGGGCAAGAGGTAATCCACGGCAGCCAAATGTAATTCAACACCAAAGGCACCCCAATAGTAGTTCCTGTCGTAAAACACATAAGATACCCCATAGCTACAATCATACAAACACACCCTATGACATCATCGGTGTTCACAGCACAATAGTATAAAGCGTGAAAGCACCCCACACACGCCTGTGTATTCCCAAACACTGCACCATAGGTGTAAACATATGGGGAACTTTTACAATGTACATGTTGGGAGCTGCCATAGCTGTGATTCATCACCATGTGGTAGAGACTGACAGTGTTGTGGAGGATGATGCTGACAACCACCGCAGGCCCTGGAGGTGGAGAAGAGTGTTCAGACCAAGGGTAACCTACCAGGGGCTACATGATCTGGAGATAGTAGAGCGTTACAGGGTGGACAGGGACATCTTACAGCAAATAGTTGAGCTGTGACAGCCACGCCTGAGATCCAGAAACAACAGAGGGGAACCCATCCCAGTGGACACGAAGGTATGTGTAAGCTTGCGAATACTAGCCACAGGTACCTTTCAAAGGCCAACTGGAGATATAATGGGGATCTCACAGGCATCAGCATCCAGGGTAATACACCATTTCCTGGATGCCATGTTAACACATGCCATTGAGCATATATACTTCCCCTGAACTCAGGAGGAGTTGGCCAGCAATATGCGTCTCTTCCACCATGTGGCACACTACCCGGAGGTACTGGGTGTGATAGACTGCATGCACATACATATCAAGTCACCACCCGGTGAGCATGGTAGGTGCTACATAAACCGCAAGGGATACCACTCCATCAACTGCCAGGTCATGTGCAATGCCCAGGGCATTATCATGGATGTGTGTGCTGGCAGCCCTGGAAGCTACCATGACTCCCATGTCTGGCATACCTCACAGCTATATCAGGTATTTGTCAGGGGGGGCATCCCAAATGGCCACCTTGTGGGGGATGCTGGCTATGCACTGGAGCCGTGGATGATGACTCCCATCAGAAATGCACACACACCCATGCAAGAATGCCATAATGAGGCACACGCACAAACCAGAATCATCATAGAGCACGTGTTTGGGATGCTGAAATCATGGTTCCGTTGCTTGGACATATCTGGTGGAGCCTTGCAGTACTCTCCAGGCACGTGTGCCCACATCCTCATAGTATGTTCCATGCTACATAATATGATCCTGCGGAAACAGCTGCAGCAGGGACAAAATGGTGAAGGCCCTCACAGCCCACCACAATTGCCAAGGCCATCACAGGCACAGAGGGATTCAACCCACGAACACCCTGTGCCAGCCCCAGTAGGCAGACGGAGGCGTGCCCAATATGCCTATGCCTTGGCAAAGAGGGAACGTATAGCACATACTCTGACAGTGTAGACCCCTATGGACTGATACACCTCTCCACCTGCACACACAGTAAAATGGATGGCACACACACACACGACCACCTGTAAATTGCAATGTATAGGTGGCCTACTGTGTGAATCCTATATAGGTAGCCCTCAACCATGGTACACACAACAACTATTGGAACAAGGAATGTTAACACCTGAACAGTACACACACCTATCAGCATTTGTTGGTACTGTGTGTATAGGTTCCTAGGTACATCGGTAGGTACATGCCCAGTTGTCAGAGGCCATTCATCAATCCAGGCAAACAGTGTCTGCTGTCACCACCACATCGAGTAACCAACTGTCGCTCAGTGGGGCAGAGCCAATTGTGGGATCCATGTGTGTAATCACTGTTCCCTACACACTCTGCATGGATTCCCTGGTGTGTTAATGAGGGGCTCCATATAATGTAATCATGGATGTAGTGGCAAAGCATGGGGTGTACCCATGACAGGTATCTGTCACCCCAGCATGCTTCACCTATGATTGTGTGAAGGTGTAGCACATTATAGTGTGTGACTCACGGTGACATACATACCAAATGCTGGAGCACATCCTTTAAACATCACTTGGACATACCATTAATAGGTCTCATCCATATGTAATCTAACTGAGTTACCCATTTGATCGCAGTATGGAGTAACAGCTGTAGTACAGTCCACATACAAAATGCCATAACACGTGTACAAATCCCAGATGCCGAAGTGGTAAATGCAGTGACTGTCATGCATGTTCCCGGTCTCACGTCCTGCAAGGTTTGTAACGTAATCCCGAAGGCACGAATAATGCATGTTGGATGCAGATCATCAGATCATGTTTAGCACATGTTAGTGGGAATATGCGTTGCCAAGTGCTGGTAAGCATAGTTTAAATATGACTATACGGATATGTGCGAAACAGGGCTAAGCTTTTCTGAATATCATGCAGATCACAGTCAATGATGTCCAGAACAGGTACTAATAGTGCCTGCTCTGAAGGGTAAAATGGCTACTGCCAGGAGTAGAACACACAATCATGTACACAATCACCTAACACTAAGCTATCCAAGATGTACCAACGGCAGGTGTGTAATGTGACAGGTTCAAACACAAACGTGCAGAGTCCAGGTAACAGTATACACCAACATGAAAGGTGTATTCTGCCTGTCACTCTCTCTAATAAATATATATATATATATATATATATATATATATATATATATATATATATATATATATATATATATATAATAGAGATAGAAAGGGTGATAGAGAAATATA
>NC_056732.1:1223923593-1224031093 GCF_019279795.1 Protopterus annectens
GCAAGACAGGGGTGGGGAGGTAGGTATAGCATCGTTTAGCTGAGAGCACATATGGTGTCTGAAAGCGCATGTGTATGGTGAGGAAAATGCCCGAAACCCAGTAAGTGGACCGCCTTGCGCACCATAGCTCAAACCGGAAGGTCAGGGGAAGAAAATAAGGAAATTCCGCAGTAGGGTAATTGGAGTACAACTGAGCAATTAACACCTATTAACTCACAGCTGGCAGTCGATGGCAGCTGACAAGTCTGCTCGCAGAAACCTGCAAAACAGGATAGGGGAGGTGTCAGATTGCAAAGAAAAGAGAACTGTCATAGCAGAGCAAAGCAAACCTGCAGTAGACCGGCCATAGAACACATTACGCAAGATAAGCCAGGTTTAGGAAAGTACAAACGAAAGCAGGCTGCTGGATGCATGCCAGAAAATGGGAGGTGAAACGTGAAGAAATGTAAAGGGAAGGGCAAGAGGTAATCCACGGCAGCCAAATGTAATTCAACACCAAAGGCACCCCAATAGTAGTTCCTGTCATAAAACACATAAGATACCCCATAGCTACAATCATACAAACACACCCTATGACATCATCGGTGTTCACAGCACAATAGTATAAAGCGTGAAAGCACCCCACACACGCCTGTGTATTCCCAAACACTGCACCATAGGTGTAAACATATGGGGAACTTTTACAATGTACATGTTGGGAGCTGCCATAGCTGTGATTCATCACCATGTGGTAGAGACTGACAGTGTTGTGGAGGATGATGCTGACAACCACCGCAGGCCCTGGAGGTGGAGAAGAGTGTTCAGACCAAGGGTAACCTACCAGGGGCTACATGATCTGGAGATAGTAGAGCATTACAGGGTGGACAGGGACATCTTACAGCAAATAGTTGAGCTGTGACAGCCACGCCTGAGATCCAGAAACAACAGAGGGGAACCCATCCCAGTGGACACGAAGGTATGTGTAAGCTGGATAATACTAGCCACAGGTACCTTTCAAAGGCCAACTGGAGATATAATGGGGATCTCACAGGCATCAGCATCCAGGGTAATACACCATTTCCTGGATGCCATGTTAACACATGCCATTGAGCATATATACTTCCCCTGAACTCAGGAGGAGTTGGCCAGCAATATGCGTCTCTTCCACCATGTGGCACACTACCCGGAGGTACTGGGTGTGATAGACTGCATGCACATACATATCAAGTCACCACCCGGTGAGCATGGTAGGTGCTACATAAACCGCAAGGGATACCACTCCATCAACTGCCAGGTCATGTGCAATGCCCAGGGCATTATCATGGATGTGTGTGCTGGCAGCCCTGGAAGCTACCATGACTCCCATGTCTGGCATACCTCACAGCTATATCAGGTATTTGTCAGGGGGGGCATCCCAAATGGCCACCTTGTGGGGATGCTGGCTATGCACTGGAGCCGTGGATGATGACTCCCATCAGAAATGCACACACACCCATGCAAGAATGCCATAATGAGGCACACGCACAAACCAGAATCATCATAGAGCACGTGTTTGGGATGCTGAAATCATGGTTCCGTTGCTTGGACATATCTGGTGGAGCCTTGCAGTACTCTCCAGGCACGTGTGCCCACATCCTCATAGTATGTGCCATGCTACATAATATGATCCCGCGGAAACAGCTGCAGCAGGGACAAAATGGTGAAGGCCCTCACAGCCCACCACAATGCCAAGGCCATCACAGGCACAGAGGGATTCAACCCACGAACACCCTGTGCCAGCCCCAGTAGGCAGATGGAGGCATGCCCAATATGCCTATGCCTTGTCAAAGAGGGAATGTATATCACATACTCTGACAGTGTAGACCCCTATGGGCTGATACACCTCTCCACCTGCACACACAGTAAAATGGATGGCACACACACACGACCACCTGTAAATTGTAATGTATAGGTGGCCTGCTGTGTGAATCCTATATAGGTAGCCCTCAACCATGGTACACACAACAACTATTGGAACAAGGAATGTCAACACCTGAACAGTACACGCACCTATCAGCATTTGTTGGTACTGTGTGTATAGGTTCCTAGGTACATCGGTAGGTACATGCCCAGTTGTCAGAGGCCATTCATCAATCCAGGCAAACAGTGTCTGCTGTCACCACCACATCGAGTAACCAACTGTCGCTCAGTGGAGCAGAGCCAATTGTGGGATCCATGTGTGTAATCACTGTTCCCTACACACTCTGCATGGATTCCCTGGTGTGTTAATGAGGGGCTCCATATAATGTAATCATGGATGTAGTGGCAAAGCATGGGGTGTACCCATGACAGGTATCTGTCACCCCAGCATGCTTCACCTATGATTGTGTGAAGGTGTAGCACATTATAGTGTGTGACTCACTGTGACATACATACCAAATGCTGGAGCACATCCTTTAAACATCACTTGGACATACCATTAATAGGTCTCATCCATATGTAATCTAACTGAGTTACCCATTTGATCGCAGTATGGAGTAACAGCTGTAGTACAGTCCACATACAAAATGCCATAACACGTGTACAAATCCCAGATGCCGAAGTGGTAAATGCAGTGACTGTCATGCATGTTCCCGGACTCACGTCCTGCAAGGTTTGTAACGTAATCCCGAAGGCACGAATAATGCATGTTGGATGCAGATCATCAGATCATGTTTAGCACATGTTAGTGGGAATATGCGTTGCCAAGTGCTGGTAAGCATAGTTTAAATATGACTATACGGATATGCGAAACAGGGCTAAGCTTTTCTGAATATCATGCAGATCACAGTCAATGATGTCCAGAACAGGTACTAATAGTGCCTGCTCTGAAGGGTAAAATGGCTACTGCCAGGAGTAGAACACACAATCATGTACACAATCACCTAACACTAAGCTATCCAAGATGTACCAACGGCAGGTGTGTAATGTGACAGGTTCAAACACAAACGTGCAGAGTCCAGGTAACAGTATACACCAACATGAAAGGTGTATTCTGCCTGTCACTCTCTCTAATAAATATATATATATATATATATATATATATATATATATATATATATATATAATAGAGATAGAAAGGGTGATAGAGAAATATATGTTGATATATACGGATTCACCTATATCTGCAAATATGTAGATAGGTCAATGACATGTACACAACCATGGAGGCACAAATAAATAGGATACTGCCAACTATGGAATGTGTCACATACCGACACACATACTCACAAGGCTGAAAGACTGAACGAACACAGTACCGGAACACTAGAACCGCGTGTAATATTATCACGATATTAAGGGACATTTAGTTATTGCTGCCAGTGTTGCGGTCCATGTAGGTACTGTGTTCAACTGTGTTTGTGATTGCCGTAGTCTGAGTATGTGTGTGTTGAGGGTGCCATGTGCATTTCCATGGGACTGTAACGTGTGTGTGTGTGTGTGTGTGTGTGTGTGTGTGTGTGTGTGTGTGTGTGTGTGTGTTTGCATCGTGTGTCTGTTAGTGCTAACTTGGAGGTAGATCATTATGGTAGGTGTGGTTATAGCTGGCCGTAGGCATACAGTTACCACCTGTCCCACTTTAAGAGGGACAGCCCATCCCTGGGTAGTTGTGTCCTGACAAAAAATATTAAAAAGGGCAAATGTCCAAGATTGTGGGACATAATTATGTCCCATATATTATGTAATAGTTGCATTAAATAGTTATGCCTGTATCTAAAAAACTTAAATGTTACATGAAACATGATAAGTATTAAAACTTCAGCTTGGCCAGCTAAAAACTTGGTTATATTCAACTGGACGTATAAGAGAATTTAAGTACCTTTTTCTGCACTTTTTTTTTTAAAAATACAGTATTTAAATTGATTTAAACTGTGTATGAAGGAGTGTTGAAGGAATTTTTATCTGAAGTTATTCTGCTCTTCAGTAACTTGAACTAAAGCTAGTGTTGGCTGAATTTTGTTATTTGCTAGTAATTACAGGTGTGGGGGTAGCCACATTCTTTGACTTCCTGTCCTTGCATATTTAAACTGGTGCATGTGAAATAATTCCTGCTTTAAAACTTCAGCTTGGCCAGCTAAAACTTGGTTATATTCAACTGGACGTATAAGAGAATTTAAGTACCTTTTTCTGCACTTTTTTTAAAAATACAGTATTTAAATTGATTTAAACTGTGTATGAAGGAGTGTTGAAGGAATTTTTATCTGAAGTTATTCTGCTCTTCAGTAACTTGAACTAAAGCTAGTGTTGGCTGAATTTTGTTATTTGCTAGTAATTACAGGTGTGGGGGTAGCCACATTCTTTGACTTCCTGTCCTTGCATATTTAAACTGGTGCATGTGAAATAATTCCTGCTTTAAAACTTCAGCTTGGCCAGCTAAAACTTGGTTATATTCAACTGGCCGTATAAGAGAATTTAAGTACCTTTTTCTGCACTTTTTTTTTAAAAAATACAGTATTTACATTGATTTAAACTGTGTATGAAGGAGTGTTGAAGGAATTTTTATCTGAAGTTATTCTGCTCTTCAGTAACTTGAACTAAAGCTAGTGTTGGCTGAATTTTGTTATTTGCTAGTAATTACAGGTGTGGGGGTAGCCACATTCTTTGACTTCCTGTCCTTGCATATTTAAACTGGTGCATGTGAAATAATTCCTGCTTTAAAACTTCAGCTTGGCCAGCTAAAAACTTGGTTACATTCAACTGGACGTATAAGAGAATTTAAGTACCTTTTTCTGCACTTTTTTTAAAAATACAGTATTTAAATTGATTTAAACTGTGTATGAAGGAGTGTTGAAGGAATTTTATCTGAAGTTATTCTGCTCTTCAGTAACTTGAACTAAAGCTAGTGTTGGCTGAATTTTGTTATTTGCTAGTAATTACAGGTGTGGGGGTAGCCACATTCTTTGACTTCCTGTCCTTGCATATTTAAACTGGTGCATGTGAAATAATTCCTGCTTTAAAACTTCAGCTTGGCCAGCTAAAAACTTGGTTATATTCAACTGGACGTATAAGAGAATTTAAGTACCTTTTTCTGCACTTTTTTTTAAAAAATACAGTATTTAAATTGATTTAAACTGTGTATGAAGGAGTGTTGAAGGAATTTTTATCTGAAGTTATTCTGCTCTTCAGTAACTTGAACTAAAGCTAGTGTTGGCTGAATTTTGTTATTTGCTAGTAATTACAGGTGTGGGGGTAGCCACATTCTTTGACTTCCTGTCCTTGCATATTTAAACTGGTGCATGTGAAATAATTCCTGCTTTAAAACTTCAGCTTGGCCAGCTAAAAACTTGGTTATATTCAACTGGACGTATAAGAGAATTTAAGTACCTTTTTCTGCACTTTTTTTTAAAAATACAGTATTTAAATTGATTTAAACTGTGTATGAAGGAGTGTTGAAGGAATTTTTATCTGAAGTTATTCTGCTCTTCAGTAACTTGAACTAAAGCTAGTGTTGGCTGAATTTTGTTATTTGCTAGTAATTACAGGTGTGGGGTAGCCACATTCTTTGACTTCCTGTCCTTGCATATTTAAACTGGTGCATGTGAAATAATTCCTGCTTTAAAACTTCAGCTTGGCCAGCTAAAAACTTGGTTATATTCAACTGGACGTATAAGAGAATTTAAGTACCTTTTTCTGCACTTTTTTTAAAAATACAGTATTTAAATTGATTTAAACTGTGTATGAAGGAGTGTTGAAGGAATTTTTATCTGAAGTTATTCTGCTCTTCAGTAACTTGAACTAAAGCTAGTGTTGGCTGAATTTTGTTATTTGCTAGTAATTACAGGTGTGGGGTAGCCACATTCTTTGACTTCCTGTCCTTGCATATTTAAACTGGTGCATGTGAAATAATTCCTGCTTTAAAACTTCAGCTTGGCCAGCTAAAAACTTGGTTATATTCAACTGGACGTATAAGAGAATTTAAGTACCTTTTTCTGCACTTTTTTAAAAATACAGTATTTAAATTGATTTAAACTGTGTATGAAGGAGTGTTGAAGGAATTTTATCTGAAGTTATTCTGCTCTTCAGTAACTTGAACTAAAGCTAGTGTTGGCTGAATTTTGTTATTTGCTAGTAATTACAGGTGTGGGGTAGCCACATTCTTTGACTTCCTGTCCTTGCATATTTAAACTGGTGCATGTGAAATAATTCCTGCTTTAAAACTTCAGCTTGGCCAGCTAAAACTTGGTTATATTCAACTGGACGTATAAGAGAATTTAAGTACCTTTTTCTGCACTTTTTTTAAAAATACAGTATTTAAATTGATTTAAACTGTGTATGAAGGAGTGTTGAAGGAATTTTTATCTGAAGTTATTCTGCTCTTCAGTAACTTGAACTAAAGCTAGTGTTGGCTGAATTTTGTTATTTGCTAGTAATTACAGGTGTGGGGTAGCCACATTCTTTGACTTCCTGTCCTTGCATATTTAAACTGGTGCATGTGAAATAATTCCTGCTTTAAAACTTCAGCTTGGCCAGCTAAAACTTGGTTATATTCAACTGGACGTATAAGAGAATTTAAGTACCTTTTTCTGCACTTTTTTAAAAATACAGTATTTAAATTGATTTAAACTGTGTATGAAGGAGTGTTGAAGGAATTTTATCTGAAGTTATTCTGCTCTTCAGTAACTTGAACTAAAGCTAGTGTGGGCTGAATTTTGTTATTTGCTAGTAATTACAGGTGTGGGGGTAGCCACATTCTTTGACTTCCTGTCCTTGCATATTTAAACTGGTGCATGTGAAATAATTCCTGCTTTAAAACTTCAGCTTGGCCAGCTAAAACTTGGTTATATTCAACTGGACGTATAAGAGAATTTAAGTACCTTTTTCTGCACTTTTTTAAAAATACAGTATTTAAATTGATTTAAACTGTGTATGAAGGAGTGTTGAAGGAATTTTATCTGAAGTTATTCTGCTCTTCAGTAACTTGAACTAAAGCTAGTGTTGGCTGAATTTTGTTATTTGCTAGTAATTACAGGTGTGGGGTAGCCACATTCTTTGACTTCCTGTCCTTGCATATTTAAACTGGTGCATGTGAAATAATTCCTGCTTTAAAACTTCAGCTTGGCCAGCTAAAAACTTGGTTATATTCAACTGGACGTATAAGAGAATTTAAGTACCTTTTTCTGCACCTTTTCTTAAAAAATACAGTATTTAAATTGATTTAAACTGTGTATGAAGGAGTGTTGAAGGAATTTTTATCTGAAGTTATTCTGCTCTTCAGTTATTCCCACCCACCCGCCCTGTTTTTGTTTTGGTGTTAATCTTAGTGGCATTGAAACTGCCCGCCCCTCAGCCTGCCTCTGGGCCCATCTCATTTGCTCACTCAACTGAGTGCAGTGAGATCATATTCTGATTTCAGGCACTCCTACTGTGTACAAAGAGAGCATCTGGGAAATAAAAAAAAAAAAAAAAAATTAAGCTTATTTCCTGCCTTTCTTGTTAAGTGGTACAGACTATTTGTAGGCTTCTGAGCCCCCAAGCCCTTCTGTGTTTGAGGGAAGCCTTCTAGCTTGTTTATTTCTTATAACTAGCCAGTTTTCTAGTTTCAGCACTCAAATCTGTTTCTTTGATCTCAGCACTTGTTCCGAAAAAAAAAAAAAAAAAAAAATTTCATCTGCTTTTACTGTACTTGTGTTTTTACCTACTTCTTTTTACTTTTGCATCATCTTAAAATACTCAATTGTATTTATTACTGCTTGGTGTAACTCATTCTAAGCCTTTTGGTTTAAACACTTGGGCTTCGGACCAGTTAGTTGTTTTGCACTGAGAGGGTTTGTGGTCTGCACTGTTGTGGCAGAACAGGTAGCTTACATCCTTCTAGGTTGAGAACTGCTGATTGAGGGCTCAGTGTCTGTTATTCTAAAAGTGTATTAATTCTGGTTTAAGCACTTGGGCTTTCAAGCCAGTTATTTTACATTAAGAGGGTTCGTGGTCTGCACTCTTGTGGGAGGAGAGGCTGGACTCTGCCCTTCTGAGCTGGGAATTTCTGGTTAAAGGCTTATAGTGCATGCATATCTGAACTGTTCCTTACTGAAGTTGGTGCCTTGTTTGCTGTGGCATAGACTGGATTCGGGCCTGCTGGATCTAGCTTTGTTTGTGTAACTTGAGCACTAATCCAGACATTCTCTAAAGTATTCAATGGTATTTATTACTGCTTGGTTGTAACTTGATTAAAGTGTAGCTATCATTCAAGTCTTTTGGATTAAGCACTTGGGCTTCAGAACAGTTGTTTTACATTAGGAAGGTTTGTGGCAAGCACTGTGGTGGCAGGACAGGTAGCTTTCATCCTTCTAAGTTGGGAACTGCTGATTGAGAGCCCAGTGTCCAAGTGTATTAGTTCTGGTTTAGGCACTTGGGCTTCAGGCCAGTTATTTTACATTAAGAAGGTTCGTGGTCTGCACTCTTGTGGGAGAAGAGGCTGGACTCTGCCCTTCTGAGCTGGGAATTTTCTGGTTAAAGGTTTATAGTGCCTGAATATTTGAACTGTATCTTACTGAAATTGGTTCACCTTGTTTGCTCTAGCATAGACTAGATCCAGGCCTACTGAATCTAGCTTTGTTTATATGCTTGTTATTTGTTTGCTTGTTATTTCCCTGGAAGCTAATTCCACCTAATACACAACTTCTCAGCGCTTCTGTGGATCACTGGTGATATCTGCATTGCTTACTGTACTTATTTCCTTGTTTCACTTGAAAGAAAGTTACTGTTTGTCGTTTTTGCATTTAGTTACTTGTAACACATTGCACTCAAGTTACCTGGCACTTGCTCACTAAAGCAATTATATAAGTCAGCATTAAAAATTAAAAGCACTACACCCTCACTCCCCACTGGCCCTTGTTTTCAATTAAGGATTTCCCAATATTATTCTAGCATGTCCAAAGGTCAGTTGTCAATCTCCTCTCCGGTCCAGCTTGTGAATCTGGGAATCTTGAGGCAATGTTATAACTGCCTCATGTACACAGACAACCCTCTCCTCCTCCCACATAACACAAATACTTGCGAGAGATGCAGCTATTTAGCCAAACTGGAGGCTGAGCTCTCTCAACTCAGGACTGGCAAGACCAGACAGGAGGAGAAGGCAACTACACACACCACAAAACCAGCCTCCCATAATGCTACCACTCCACTGAATCAAACACATAAACACACAAAGACATACTGGAGGCTCTGAGTAAAAATTTACCTAAACAGCAGAGGCCTCCAAAGCAGACACCCAAACAACTGCTACCTCAAGACACCCCACAAGCAACACATAAACCACAAAAGCAGTGTGCAAAGCAGTCACAGCCCTTAAGGCCAAATACAACACCAAACATACTTGTCATAGGTGACTCCATAGTCAGACACACTGACGTCCCACTCACCAGGCTGAACAAGGAGAGGGTCACAGTAAGCTGCCTATCGGGCTAGAATCCGCCACATAACACAAGCACTGGTCACTCCATGGCAAGTACAAATATGACACAGTCATTGTCCATGCTGATGTGAACGACCTGAGACGTACCTCCTGGACTACATGAAAAGAGACATAGAGGAGCTCTCTGATTATGTAGCCCAGGCAGGTATGACCCTAACCCTGAGCAGTATCCTTCCTTCACCAAGAATGATGCCACAATATAGAGACAAGATGATCAGCTTTAACAATTGGCTTAATGTCTGGTGTCATTCAAAGGGGATCCAGTGTCTGTCTGCCTGGGATGACATGCTTGACAAGCCACGCTGCCGCAAGGGACAGCTTGCACCTGTCACCCTGGGATTCCGGATATTGGCTAAGGCTCTTGCCACCCCATAGTGCCTTTTTAGGCAAGGCTCAAATTCTAAACCTACCACCCTAGAAAACAAAAATGGGAAGAAACTGAGGGTAATGCTGCTCAATGCCAGAAGTCTAAATCTCAAAATGCACGCACTCGAGGCCCTTCTCAGTATGGAGAACATCGATGTCTGTGCTGTAACTGAAACCTGGTTCAAGGCTCCTGAGAGCACCCGGCACTATTAGGTTTTACCTCATATCATGCGTTCGGCCCCAAAACCCGGACCACACCACAAAAGGAGGGTGTATCCATATTCATAAAGGATACTCACACCTCCAGGTTGGTGGCAACGCATAAGCTTCGGAAACCATCCAGGTGCAACTAACCATAGGCAAAACTGCTCTACAAATTGTAGCATGCTACAGGCCACCCTCTCAAACTCAGGAACCCCACACAGCCTTCCTGAAGACACTGGAGGGTATAAATGTATCTCCAAACACCATCATATTGGGTGACTTCAACTACCCGAATATAGACTGGGAACATTACTCAAGCCCTAACTTTCTAGCCCAACGGTTCCTGGAGTTCATAAATTCAAATGCCATGGAACAGCTAGTCACTGTTCACAAGAGGAGAAAATATACTAGATCTCATTATCACAAACATGGGGACAAAATGCTCTGCACAGGAAGTATATCCCTCATTGGTGAGATCTGATCATAAACTAATCTCACTGCAAATCCACATCCCCCCCCCACCCCAAGCAAAAGACCATAGTGAAGAACTTCTAAAGCAAACTTCACACTACTCAAGACTGGTGTGGTATCCTTCAAGGCCCCTGAGCCAGAGGAAACCACAACCCAAGCTGCGGAAGCCCTTACAAATGCCTTCTATGAACACCTCCAGGACTGCATGGATCAGGCAATCCCAAATAAAACCAAGACTCTTTCCACAAAGGGCAAACGTCCAGTCTGGTGGACCCCAGCCATTAACAAACTTTACAATAAGAGGAGAAAGCTATTACATGATAGAACAAAATCCATAAAGGGAAGTCACCCCTGATCATTATTAGTAAAAAATACGAGCACTCATAAAATCAACTAAGGCCAATTTTGAGAGAAAAATTGCCATGGATTCAAAGGACAATCATAAGGCCTTTTTCAGCTATGTTAGGAACCTGGGTGGAAACTCCCAGATATGCTCAGAATTAGTCCAAAATGATACAAAAATCACTGAACCCACAGACATTGCCAACATACTGGCAGACAGGTTCAGTGCAAACTTCACCCCTCTCCCCTAAAGGAGAGATAACTATCCCAGCAGTGTAGCCTCCCGGACATCTCAAATGCGCAGGTGAAAGCTGCTCTCTCTAAAGCTAAAACACAGCATCAATGGGACCGGATGGTGTCCCCGGCTGTGCTACACAAGCTAAATGAGGAATTAAACCCGCACATAAGGCAGCTGTTTAATCTCAGCCTTACCACAGGATACGTGCCCAAAGAGTGGCGTACGGCAACTGTGGTCCCACTCCACAAAGGCGGTGCCTCACGGACCCTGGTAATTACCGCCCATAAGCTTAACAAGTCTAGTCTGCAAAGCTATGGAGAGGATCATAATGGAGCTCATAAACAAAGATATAGGGGACTTGCAGACATTGGACCCGACCCAGTTTGGCTTTGTCAAGGGAAGATCATGCCTTTTGAACTTGGTTGACTTCTTGAAACAGTCACCAAGGCCATTGATGAGGAAAGGCAGTCCATACAGCCTACCTTGACCTTGCAAGGCTTTGACACAATACCCCACTGGGTATTGTAGAAAAACTTACCAGCTTAAATGTAAACCCATATGTCACAAGATGGGTTGCAAACTGGCTTAAGGACAGAACCCACAGGGTTAGAGTTGCTGGCGCTGTGTCAGACTCCAAGCCGTCACAAGTGGTGTCCCACAGGGCTCGGTCCTTGGCCCCTATTGTTTGGCATCTACTTCTCAGAAGTACAGGCCAACATGGGAGGACTTTGGCTGACAAAGTTTGCAGACGACTGCAAACTGGGCGCCATAGTGGAAAGTGCATCGGACACGGATATCCTTCAGAAGGGACTCACGGAAACAGATAGCTGGTGCCAGAGCCATGGCCTGAAGTTAAACGCCAAAAATGTATAGTCATACCCTTCGGGAAAAACAAGGTAACCCCAAGCTACCATATAGGTGGCAATCCACTAAGCACAGAAGAGGTTATCAGGGACCTGGGGACCCAGGTTGACAGTGGCCTTTCTTTTGACACTCACATTGCTAAAGTGGTTAGAAAGACCTTCTACATTGCCCACCTGATCATGAAGGGATTCACATCCAGATCTAGTGAGGTCATTGTTCCCTGTACTCTTCACTTATCAGACCAATGATCGAGTACAATGCCCCATTCGGGATGTATCTCACCCGACATCTGCAGCAATTGGAGAGACCCCAAAAGTTCCTCACCAAAAGGATAAAGGGACTCCAAAATCTGTCATATGCTGCCAGATTGAAGAAACTCCAGCTCTATTCAGTCACATACCGTCTGCTCAGAGGTGACATGTGCCTGACATACAAGGCCATGTCCAACCCGAATTAATGGACATGCTCCACCTCAAAAATCCAAATCCACCAAAACCACTAGAGCAAGCGACTTAAACCTTAGCACGGATATAAATAGGACGTGCTGGAGGGATAGATTTATCACTCAGAGACTCCCTATGCTGTGGAATAAAATCCCGGTCCATGTGAGGCAGAGCACCTCGCTGACTCTGTTCAAGAGAAATCTAGACCTGTGGATGGGAGATCATAGGTTTACCCCAGGAATCAACTCTGTGTCACTGCTGGACAGAGGCACAACAAACTAATGGGCACAGTATTTTTTCATATAAGGGGTGGCGTAAGCCACAATAATTTGGGCTAGGCTTATAAATGCCTTAGGGCAGATAGCCTAGTATAAACCTATGAACCTATGAACCTATAAGTAGCTAAAGTGCTACAAGAATAAGTATGTATTCAGGATAAAAGTATGTGCTATCCTGTGTAATGACTGTGGGTATGTGTCGGCCTGTAAACACCGATGTGTGTCCTGCAAATGTCGCACTATGGCCATTTGAAAAGGTGGCAACCCATGCCAAAGAGGTTCAGTCACCAACACAACTGCAATGAGTGCAAATATCTGTGACAGAAATACACGGGACAGCTGTCATTTAGTAACATGCCTTTACATATCGCTGTATTTCTGGAGATATGGAAGTATCAACCTCACCTGCATGCTATATAGAAACCAATTAACAACGGCCCAATGTATAAGCCTGTAACAACCATAGTTTCAGTCTACTAACTGATAGGTCTTCAATTAGGGAAGGAGCCCACACACATATATGGAATATGTAGAAATGCAGTCCCCACAAACCTGTATATGCTATGTACACCCACCTACATCTCCCACACACGAAACAATAGCAATACAGACTGTAATAACATCACAAACATCCACTCACTCAATTACATCTGCAGAAGTGTTAACATACCTTGTGAGAGACACATTTGTAAAGGCGCCATGTGAAATCGTAGCTGTTGTATAATGGAACAGATGGCGATGTTACAGGTTTTGTTTGCAATAGTCCCTTATCAAACGGTTGAGATGACAGGTACACTCACATGTAGAACCACATATTCTAGCCATCACACACAATCCACGGGGGAAATGAATCCAAAATATCCGTGTCTCTACAAATAGCAGTAGTAATTCCGCACAACAAAACACATACAGGCCATCTCCCCGAAGGTAGGGCAAAAGGGCAACGCCCAAGTGGAGAATTCAATTATACCCCACTGTTGCCATGTAATTGGTGAATGGAGTAGCTGCACAACTGATGTGCATGTAATAATTTACTCAGGAACACCAACTGGCGGCAGGAAACCACATGTTACAGGTATCGACGTATATAAGGATGACTTGCCAGACATTCAAACCGTATGCTCATACCATAGAACCGTTTAAACAGTAAAGGTGTAAGAGAGATATTTACGAAAGTTCGGAATACTAACAAGGTATGTAGAACACTCAGTATGTTAGTGTATGTATAGCCTGTTTTGTATTAATTAAAAGTGTCCACAATGCATAAAGTGGGAAAAGGTATTATGTAGTGATGTCTTGCTGAGCATAGTAACGCTTGTAGAAATTGTGTGTCCTGCTGTGGGCCACAAGGTAAACATCACAGACACCACAAGGGATGCTACATGAGGGCTTTAAACAGAACAATTCCACAATTCCACACCACCCGCCATCAGTAGTAGGGTATGTCCAACAAGTACGTGCCATAGCAGGGGATAGTATATGTTGATATACTGTCACAGTAGGCATGTGTATGGGCATATAATGACAATAACATGCCTAAGGTGGTCCTGCTGTGCAAGTATGCTTTGCATTATGGGATAATATGTAAAATATGTGTAATGTACAGTATTGTAGGTAGATATGTCAGATATTCTACACAGCATAACAGTTATATCATGCAAACAAAAGATATTGTCTATTGGCATGTACAATGCACAGTAACAGGATACATATGGCTTGTAGTTATGGGACACTGTAACAGCATGCTTGCTAACCAAAATGGAAGAGCTACTCAATTAACCATGCACAAAGGACATGTAATAGCTTCACAGGTTCATAGTGAGGTACTATGCTGTCTGGCAAGTCTATGTGTAAGCCCAACTACAGTGTTTACACCAGCGGCACCTCTCTAGGGTAGTGCCCTATCTGTGAACAGCAGAGCCTTGTGTTACCTGCACCTCTGCACAGTACAGCCACTGCAGTGATCCCTGGCGTACATGTGTGTCTCCCATCCACCAAGTGAGGTATCTCATAAACAGTGCTA
This sequence comes from Protopterus annectens, assembly GCF_019279795.1. Lineage (NCBI taxonomy): Eukaryota > Metazoa > Chordata > Ceratodontiformes > Protopteridae > Protopterus > Protopterus annectens. Next base: position 1,223,938,232 of record NC_056732.1, read on the forward strand.
CTGAGTGTCCTTGCGTGATGTACATAGGAATCATGTTCCAAAGCAAGGTGAGTGTCTGGTTTGGGAATGTAACCCTCAAGCACATACCACTCATCATTGCATTTGTGCACATATCCATGAGCATGTTGCTCTCAGTGGCTTTTGCTTATGTCACTTATGTGGAGTATATCCATGAATATTGTTGTGGACATGGGCCCTGTATGTTCATCAGAGGTCACCCCTGCGTATGCAATATGCAAATGTGTACAGTCATGGTGTCCATAGTTCGGCTGCATACGTCAACCTTCGGAGCTCAATAATCCTCATGGTGTGTTAATGTTGTGGTATGTAAAGCCATTGCTGTTCTGTAAGGTACACCCTAAACAGGGTGTTGTACCCATGAATATGTGTATACATCAGGAGTTTAGAGGTACAATAGGTGCCTTTGTTCCAGCTACAAACCCAGTACAGATAAGGGTGGCCACGTAGAAGGATATCCACGCCACATTTGCAATATGGTTATCAAAGGAGTGGGTGCTACATACGTGTGTACTAAGATCCCGTATAATGTCATATGTATGTAGGGGACTATGTGATAGTCAGTGGGTGACTGGTGTAATCCAAAGGGGATGTTCATGCACCTGTTTTCATGCAGCTTGAGGCCATGTTAACGACATAAGGTATCCGTCACAGTGACACCCTTGTGGAGGGAGTCTGTATCAGCTGGTGGATCAGTCATGGCACCTTGTATGCAGTTGTCAGGAAACCTAGTCAGGGAAAGTCCCTCTGTGCTAGCCTGTACCTCAGGGAAGCATATACCGAACATGAGGGGCCCTATGACTGAGGACTGTGGTACGCCAAGTGTAACTGAAATACAGTAGGTACTATGGTATGCTACCCTCATTGTGTGGGTCCTGTCCGTGAGCCACTTTGCATAACATCCTGAGACGTAGGGGTCGATGTGCAGGTGGATGTGTATGTTGTCAATACCAGAATGGGGAACGGTGTTGAAAGCAAATGAGAGGACAATGTAGGCTGTGTGGACCCCTTACCGTCATCAACTACCCTGGTAACTGTATCAAAGGAGTCCACCAGGTGTAGGAGCCATGGTCTGGCCCTAACAAGTCCAACCTGGGTGGCATCAAAGGTCTTGCAGTACAGTCCAGTCAGGCATATAGGGCAATAGTTCCTCTGGTTCATTGTGGTGCCACCTGTGTGGAGTGTGATAACTGTTGCTGTGTGCCATTCAGGGCCACAATGTCTGATACAAGGCTATTAGTGAATCTGGTGGCCAAGTGGGGAGACATGTCATTCTGAGGTTTGTGTAAATCACAGCCTGGGATGTTGGACGGTCACATGGAGTCTGTGTTCCAGGCCTTAGAGAGTGCAGGTTGGAACTGGGTAGTTGTGACCGCAGAGACCCCGCAATGTTCCTGCATGGATTATGGCCCTGTAGGGAGTGAGAGGGTGTAAAGTTAGCATTGAACCCATCTGCCAGGATGTTGCCAACATCACTCAGTTTTGTAATGTTCCTGAGTAACCATCATATGTCAGAGCAGATGTGGGTATTACCATTGACTGCTGACATACCTCTATATTGCTTTGTGGTACACCTTGGAATGTGTCACAGTAATGTTTATGTAGCTAGGTTTGGAGGATGTGATAAGGGATCCCGGAGCCCTACTGAGGCTGACCAGTGAGCTACCCCACCCATGGGATTGTACTCCACTTTGCAACAGCCTCCACCTTTTGTTGTACATTATGTCCATGGGACTGGACCCCCAGAGTCGCGTCCATTATCTGGTGGGTACCATCATGGCTCTGTTTGGAATAGCATGATCCATGCAGTCGTGTAAGTGCTAATGAAGTGCACTGGGGTATGTTTCAGCATTTGTATGTGCATTGTCCATCTGCACGGGTGTCATGACGTTTACTACTGCTGTCATAAGACGTCTGTAGTAGGCATTGTAGTAATCTTGTACTGTGAATGCCGTGAAGGGTGTGGTGCCAGGATGTGGACAACAAGGGTGATTAGCATATGTTCGGAAACTACCAACGAGGGGATAACCCCAGGTGTGGAACACCAGTGACATGTTGGTAATGTCCATGTCTAGGATATTGTTGGTCTTCGTGGTGGTGTGTATGGGTTGATCCAGCTGAGTGGAGGTTATGAATCCCGGACAGCATTGGCCTAATGTGTTGGTACATGAGCAGCTATCCCAGTTAAGAGTAGGGTAGTGTCAGTCGCACATCAGTAGTACCTGTCTGAACCCTACTGTCCAGTACACCAAGAAATGAGGGCCAGTAACCGTGGTGTATGTTGTTGAATCCGTATCATGTTACAATGTATATAGCAGTTCTGGCCACAGTTAGTTGCACATGGATCACCTCTGATGCATTGTGCTAAGTAACCAGCCAGGAGGTGTATACAGCATAGTGAAATATGGACACACCTCAGCCATGGGTGTTCCGGTCCTGGTTACATGACTGAAAGGTATGGTCTGCATATAACCTGTCAGTGCAGGTGTGCTCTGCGGGGCCTAGAGGCAGGTCCCAGTCACTGCAGAGATACTGAAGTGGTCCATTATAAGGAGTGCCTTGCCTGCGTGCGTCAGAGATGATGTCAAGCATTGAGTAACACGACCCCATGTTTTGCTTGCCTGTTCCCGTTCTGGTGGTGAATGTTATTGGAAACTGTGCAAGACAAGCATTATAGGAGCAGCAAGAGCCTTACATGTTATCTGTACTCCCAGGGCTGACAGGTGCAGGTCATCTGTGCCAAAGCATCGTGTTTTGTTGACCATGTCATTCAAAGCAGACAGATACTGGATGCATGTGGAATGACAGCAGAAGCATAAGCAACTGATGAAGTGAAACAGTCGTTGTACAGTGGTATCTAGTCTGGATGAATGCAGAATGCTCCCCAGGGCTTGGCCAATACCTTCTGGGCTACAAGACCGGAGAGCTATTGCATGTCCCTGCACATGTAGTCTGGGAAGTTACATCTCAGGGCAGTCACACTAACATGGAGAATGACAGTCAAATTGTACCCAGTGAGGTGTGGCATGGGTGCATTGGTTATGTTGTAGAACCAGTTACCCAACAGCTAGATGTAATCGACTGTCGCCTTGTGTAGCCTGCTGAGTGGGACATCAGTGTGACCGCCTACAGAGTCACCTATGACTGGTGTGTTGGGTATGTTATAACACCCTATTGGTTGTATTTGATGGGCACACATGAGTCTGTGGGCTATAAGTAATTGTTGTTGTGTTTGGTGATGGGGGCTGCCTCTGGTGCCTACACAGAGTATGGAGAGGTTCTGCAAATGTCGTACTCATACTATGTATGGTCTGTGGTGGTGGAGATTTTGTGAGACTATGTGATGAGTGGGGTGTGTTGCAAATGTTACATGTCCCCACATGACTGCCAGATTCAGTCTGGGTTGGTGAGAGCATTACCCCAGCATGGCTATATATGCGCATCTCCCACAGGCTGTAGTGTCGTATGTTGGGAGGTGAGCATTGACTGTGTACATGAGACAATTGCTCTATTGCTACATGTTTGCCATATTCATCATATAGACAGGCAATAGCACTGGTACATGACAGTTGGACATGCCTTTATATTCAATCATGTCTCACAAGATATGTGAGTTACGTGTGTACAACAGCTGTTGTACTGTAAGGAAGCTGGAAATGTAAGGACAGACAGTGTACTTGTAAGAAATGAGTTGGAATGGGTGCTATAGTAATTAGTAGCTCATGAAGTGCTCACAAGTTCTGAACAAGTGCTGAGCATGAATATGCAATACAGATAGGGTGTTGGATAATATCAACCTACTGCAACCCACAAGAGGAGATGACAGTCATAATTGGAGGCACTGCACTATTACCCTGCTGAGTATGGTCTGCAAGTCTATGAACCTTTATCAACATAGATGTTAGCAGTACAGAAGTAGATGACAGTATTGATGATTCCACACTGCATAGCATACCTGTGACAGGTCATAGGACATCATCACCCATACTGTGTTCCAGCTACACTGAGTATACTAGATGTACCTTCATATGTCACAGGAGTGTTCTACCAGTGGCCTGTTGACAGAATCAACACTACAAAAGGTGTCAGAGTGACATGTGCATATCACACCAGGGGCAGCTAGAGTAAAACAGGGTTAATGTTTTGTACTCCCCCCTCATTGTAGGCCATACCGCACAGACAAATGGGAGGCATCTGTGTATGTAAGGATGTGAATGGCCATGACCTAGGAGCAATAGCTGTCTCAGTGTTGTGGACAATATACAGAATGGGTGTTTTGGGTGAGGTGTGTGACATATGTGCACAATCTGACAGCTGATAATAGCATTGTCACCGCTAGGTGAATAACCCTGTACCCATTAACTACCACCTTGGCAGCGGTCAACATTATGGACACTGTGTAAGGGATGGTGCTGTGCAGTTCACCTCCCTGAGTTGGTGACGTCTCCAGGCCTATTAGGTAGTCACACGAGGCACCCATGTCATGACAGGGTGCCATCCATGAGCATGTAGATCATTGGACAGGCATACTCAGCACTCGGGTGACCAATATCGGATCACATATCACCTTTAAGGGGTATTGGCCATGCGTGGATGGGCAATACCAGCCTTCACAATCCTCACCTCCACTAGGCAGCATGCTGGCTACCTTGCATAAAGACATGTGCTACACTGTGATGTTGGACATGCTACACGTACATATCCTGATCTGAAAGACATATGTCATGGACAGCCACCGTCCTACTACAAGGATCACCACATGCTGGACAGATCCCTGTGCCATACATGTTACATACTCCCACCATGCCATGCAACCCTGTCCATCAAAGCTGCACATGTCATCTCTGTCATACATGGTGTAATGACCGCATGGTAGATGTATTATTAACTGTCTGGATCAGTAATGTGGCACTGATGCACCTCACGGTGGCGAAATGGCTGTTGGATACAGCTAGGAAACCTTGCCCGTACATGCTATAGTTGATAAACATCCCTACGAATGATGTCCGGCTAGCCATTGTCCCATGTCTATCACATGTGCAACACAGGCGATCCGTGGCAGGATGTTGAACTGCTGTACAATGCTGTGTAGATGTATATGGCAAAACACATGCATGTAAAGGTTTCCGTGCGTATGTGTGCATTGTCACTACTCATGTCCATTAAGGCAGTGTATGTGTTGATATGTGACATATACACAGCATCAAGGTCAACAGCATCACTGTGGACACATCCAGGCATGTGCTGATAGGTAAGAACACCAGTACAGGCAAGCAGACATGCCCACATCAAGACAGCATTTACATGGAGTATGAACAATGTAATGAGGTGACACACATATATGGTGATGATATCCAATGCATAACGGGTGTTACATGTGTGTGACACAAACATGTCAGTCATGTCAGTGTCATGATGATTTGCAAATATAACTGTGCAGATGTACTAGATTTAATACAAATGTATGTGCAGCTGTATCTCGGTACATCTCTGTGATACTGTGACCTGTTACCATCATTATGTCTTCCAGATAATGCCTCGTTCACACCTGCCAGTGTACAGCCACCAGGAGGATGATGTCCTCATCTCGTACCTTCATGAGAGCTATGAGGTGTTGTTCAGCCATGTGCCACAGTATGCCCAGCAGCATGACAACCTGTGGCAGGACCTTCGCAGGAGGGTTAATGATGTGGGTGGCCATAACTGCACCTACCAGCAGGTGCACAGACACTGCATGGACTTGTTACGACATGCAAAACAGCATGCCACTGCAATCACCAGGGAACAAGGTGGAACAGGTGGTGGGCCACCAACCCAGGCCACACTCACACCCACCAAGGAGCTACTGTCCAGCCTGGGGACACCCTCAGAACAGCATCCACAAACACTAGCTGCAATCGTGGAGGTGGGTGTCTCCCAAACAATGAGCCTGGAGTTGCCTGGTAAGTCATTACTGCACATATGACTATTATATCTCATTTAGTTGCATGTGTCACTGTACAATATGTAATGCAACATCATATGCAAGGTATGTTTACACACATGTGCATACTATATGCTATTGTACAGGTGAATGTGATAACATGCACAGTGCATCCTGTGGCTGTCATACGGTCATGGATAATGTTCAAACTGCTGTGTCACCCCTATACAGGTACCTCTGGCATGCCACACAGACATCAGTCCATTGCAGGTGAGACTGTCATCAGTATCAGGCATGTTAATGCATATATCTAATATACTTTTTTTTTTTTTTCTTGGGTATTTATTGCATGCATAACTACAATGTTATGTTAGCTGTCAAATTGTTTTGTACCCCTACTATGTACTGAACTTTTTTTTAACCTACTATGTACTACTATTGCTCTCTTCTCCCCCTCGCTGAAAATGGACATGTGTCCAGTCGGACTTTCCCGTTCAACAAATGTAAAATAAAATAAAATAAATAAAATAAATCTATTCGCCATGTGGCCAGTTAACATATGTACACATGATGTATGGTCCAGTCATGATATACAGGTCGCATCTCCCATCATTCACAATGGCTACCCATGTGCAATATATACAAATGAAATAAAACACCGACATGAAACCACAGTATCTGTCATTACTACATGTGTGGACAGTTGTGCATACAACAGTGGAGGTGTTGTTCAATGTAGGCATATGTACTATACATTGGAACAATACGCAAACAGTACCACACAGTGAGCTTGGATATGGGCAGCCCACAGGAGTCACCATTGTGTTATATGCCCCTGCAATGGGTGCACACATTGTGATGTGCCATCTGACATGTCCCAGACATGTAGTGTTATGGCTGCAATATTGTCACACTATCCCATAATACATACCCCACATACCAAACATACAACCCGTTGTCTGCATAGCCCTGTGAAGGGTGACATATCTGACATCTATGGGTGTATGTCATATGGGACAACACAGACATGTGAGATAGATGGCCAACACATGTTCACACATGGACATGGTGGATGGCCAGAGACATGTAGCCACACAGTAGATGTGATGTGTATACACCCTGTTGCACATTGTCCACACATGGTCCAACTATAACCTTAGTTGACTGATTATACCATTGATGTGGTACACTGGACATCCTAAAAGCCTGTGCACAGCTAGTGAAGGTGTCACGTAAGTCGACCATATAAGATGTGTTGAACATCACGACTGTGTCATAGCATGACAGTAGTCACCTGTACAGCTTCCACAGACATTGACACCACATCAGGCCACAGATACCATACATTTCCCTTGCTGCTGTAGGACATCACCTTCAGCCATGCACCTTGTGTGTGTGGTACATCAATGTCATGTGGGACATGGTGCATTGACAAGTCTGCCATGTGTGGACATGGTTGCCAGGCAGCTAAGACTCTGTAGTAGTTGTGCAGGGGTGTCATCCGTAGGTCTTCCAGTGACCTGTCACATGACACAGCATGGTTTGGTGTGTATACATCTCAGCAATGTGGGTCACAATCCACAGTTATGTCATGTATATGCACACAGTTATGGCTATGCAATGTGTGCGTATTACACACTGTATAGCAATATAGATGCCTCATGATGCCATGCAATGGAACAGTGTCTGTACTTCACACTGTATAGCAATGTAGACGCCTCACACTACCCTTCCCTGCTCATGCACATTTGCTAAATGTGCATTCTATCTGTAGGGCATACAGAAAACACTGCAATGTGATACCCATTACAATGCTGTACATGTGTCAGGGCACCATTGTGTCAGACATGTATGCATGTCAATGCACACGTCAGCAGATTACATGTCAAGGTCACTTCAGCCATGTGAACTGTTAACCTGTGCTTGTCCACATGGTGTATCACAGGGATGCATGCTTACTATCATGATTGTGTGAACTGCATGGCTACTGATATGACACCTGCTTGCTGTTGTGTGCAACCCATGGAGGTATGCTAACTACCACTATTAATGTCTGAGCTGCATGCCATCTGCTGTATCACATGCATGCTGCATGCCTTCTGTCAAATCATATGCATGGTGTGTGTGTGTGTGTGTGTGTGTGTGTGTGTGTGTGTGTGTGTGTGTGTGTGTGTGTGTCTGTCTGTCTGTCTGTGTGTGTGTCTGTGTGTCTGTGTGTGTGTGTTTCTGTGTGTGTGTGTCTATTGCAATGTAGAGTCTTTCTTTGCATTCACAGGTGATGTAGGTGTGTTACCCTCCTGTGGTCCGTCTGATGTTAGTGTCCCCACAGATTCTAGCAGTGATGAACATATGCATGAGGTGCAGGCAGGGTTGTCAGGGGCTGAATCTGTGCCAATGGTTGCCATCCCAGCTATGTCCCCCTCTTCCCCGCACACAGTTCTCATGCCAACACATACCCCATCACCAGTGGCCATAGAGGAAGGACAGTCAGTGTGTGTTAGCTTGGAACAGGAACGTGTGGTGGCTACAGAAGGTGTGTCTCCACACCATGGTGTCAGTGTAATGAGTGCAGATGTGCCACACAGGCATGTGGCCAGTGCTGCTCGTAGGAGGACCTCTGGCAGACATGCACCTGCAGGACAGATCGCAGCAGCTGGTGTCACCAGACGCATGTTCCAGACTGTAATGGCGGCACAGGCACATGCTGAATGGCAGAACAGAGAAGGGCAGAGGCTTCAGAGGGCTGCTATCCGTACTCTAAATGACAACATCCAGGCATTGGCAAATGCTCAACAGCAGATTGCTGATGCTCTGGACAGGTGATTGGATTACATGGTTGGAATCCTTGACCGTGGCATGGCAATCCGCGAGCGTGAGCTGTCTGTGCTGGAACATCTGGTAGGAGTGAGGCGTAGGCCACATGGACGTAGGCCAGCTACACCACCTAGTGCAGGTCAACGTGAATGAGCCACCTCACATGCCCACTCCCATAGTGCCTGTAGCAGTAGCAGTGCAGCTGGTGCTGCGCTGTCCACACCAGGACACAGCAGGCCATGTGGATGTGGCCCTGGACATTCCCAGCGGGGACACGGTTCCAGTGAACATGTGTCATCGGACAGTAGCCAATCTGTACCTCCACCTGGTAGTGCCCGTGCAACCCCTTGGAGGCACAGGTCATGTGACCGTGGCCAGACACAGAGAGCTGTACATCCTGGTCTGTACAATCTGGAGCTGTCAATAATACCCCTGTGTAGGCCTGGCAAAAGGCAGAACTGTGTGCACTCATACACGCACACAGCAAAAACATCTGTAGGGCACCGCAACACCCACATGCATAATGACCACACATGTCCAATCAGATCACCGGCCCTTACCTACACACATGATGTCATCCACTGGTGCAGCCTATGCCCCTGGCAAACATTATCACCCTGTGCATATGACGATGCCTGTGCTGCATCCCTGTTATCCACATCATCGGTGTAGGGACATGCTCAAATGGTCTGATGCACAGGTTGAAAAGAATAGTGAGAGAAGTGTTTATTACATTAGTTGTGTACTGTTGACACATACCAGACATACCATGTTGTACAAGTTTATAATGCATTGTTATATATTCACAGTATGTGTCTTGGTAACAACAGTAACAGCATGTTGGTAATGATGCCCTGGTTCCCTCCTTATGGTCTACTTGCATGTGCCAACAAGTAGCAGTGTTTGCAGTTTCCCATGTGTAAATGTGGAGTACTCACAGGCATATATGGCAATACCAGCATGCTATACGTAGCCTCAACCTGACTGTTAGAAAGGCTACCATACCACAGATGTCCACACATCTACTGATCCAGAAGCATGTGGGTGTTTAATAGGCTACAGTCGCTAGAGACGTGACATCCATACCAGGTCACATCACAGGTATGTTGACATGGTGCGGGGGGTTTCAACAGTGGTCTGGCCGATGATAACGTTAGAGGCCACTTGATAGCATGAGGCCTCACTGTGTAGCAGTAATACCCTGTCACATTACAGGATGAGAACACACACAGACATACACAGAAACACACAGTAACATGCCCACACTCACTGGGTCAACAACACTATAACGCACACTTGATAATGTTGAGGTGTGGACCCCTGCCTATGTGGTAATCACCCTCACAGTACTGTTCACCCACACGACGTGACACAGAGAATGAACATGTACAGGTATCCAGTAAGGCTGAGACCGATGGCATCAACAGGGTAGTAGACTGCATCACCATGAGGGGTTAGGGATCTTGTCTGTTCTGTATGGTAGCATACACCCTCACTCCATGCACCAGACAGCCATACATACATACACACACACACACACACACACACACACACACACACACACACACACACACACACACACACACACACACACACTGTGGAGTCCACAAATGTCATTCACATACAGATAGCTGACATGTGTGTGATACACACACCACCCCTGCCTACGTCATGCTTTCCACACTGCAGTATGTACAGATCTCTACAACAGTGTACAGGGGTGTGTAACAATTGGGATGTATTTCCCACCATATGTGGCATATATGGTCACACAAGCAAACACACATGGCAGTACTGTGAATGATACACCTGTTATATGATGATACATCTGACAGACATGCAGCAGTATTGGCCGCATTATGTGTACCAACACTACCTTCGGCAATTGTGCTGCTATATGCAAACGGGAGGATGTAAGTGTTACAGGTGTCAAGTGACTTACAGTCAGTAACACCCTGACCGCTGTGTAGGTTTTATGTCTTCACCATCAAGTAACAGTAACATAGCGTACTCTTTGCACATGTAATGGTAGGATGGCTTGTGACACACCTGTGAGCCATCCTTGGCAAACATCCATCTGCAAAGGTGGATCACCACTTTATGTACACACATCCATCCGTACCTAATGTACATCCTACCGTACTGTCAGTATTCCACCATATACAGGTGTCAATGATGGGGCTGCATTGCAACTGCATGTTGTAGTTAGGCACAGATGAATTACATACATCAGCTACTGCACATGCATGGTAGCTGCATGCACACCACTACATGTACATCTGTGTTGGTCCTACATGCCTGTCATGTAGTCATGTTTGTATGCATTGCAATTGGTGGACATGTGTGATGACATACATAACACATGGACTGTTGTATGATATGATGGGTGTCATGGGTAACTAGCACAGAGGGAATGTTTCCTCGGTCAACATTGCTACCTCATGTACTGTTAGCATTCAACAGCCATGGACCTACCTTCCATGTGCATGTGTGTGATTGCTGTAGCCACTTGTCTGCACGGAGGACAGCAAAAGCTATGCTATGTACATATGTGTTGTATGTGTGTGTGTGGTCCATGCACATATCCACTGCGATTACATGTATGTCATATCCAAACATGTGTGTTTGTTGGTGTACAGCAACAGTCATCTGTCACAGCTGTGTGAGACCCAGGGCCCCTGTTATGTGTAGAGCTGACCTGGTTATGTACAGTGGTATCATTGCATTGCATAACACATAATGGAACCCTGTCAGTACATGTGTAGTCTGCACAGTTGCTGTAGACCTAGGTACAGTCCACTGGTCATGAGTCACATGGTGTTGTGGTAATGTATGGATGTGTGTTGCTGGTACAAGGACATGGTGATGTCTGAGGGCTACATAACAGAATGCGGAGTTTACCTCTGTGATCTGCACCTCAGACATCTGTGATGGCTCTTGAGTGTGTACTGGCCAGTACATGTGAGTGGCCTTCATGTACATGGGGATAGTAACAACATACTGTGCCCTTCCATGTTTAGAATCCGTGTGCATGCAAGACAGCCCTTTGCTACTGCTAAGTGTGTGAGCATGTCCAGTACGCCATTGTGTAGATGGACACACAGTACATTCCAAACTGTGCTCTTCCATGTTTAGAATCCGTGTGCATGCAAGACAGCCCTTTGCAACTGCTAAGTGCTTGAGCATGCCCAGTATGTCGTTGTGTAGATGGACACACAGTACATTCCAAACTGTGCCCTTCCATGTTTAGAATCCATGTGCATGCAAGATAGCCCTTCGCTTCTACTGTGTGTGAGCATGCCCAGTACCCTATTGTGTAGATGGACACACAGTACATTCCAAACAGACGTGTGATACTAAGTGTGTGAGCATGCCCAGTGACACCTTGTGTCGGTGATGTGCCTCTGTGTATGGGCATGGCCATTGACATCCTGTATAGCGATGGTGGTCATCCAGGCAACAGATGTCCATAACCCCATGTCAGGATGGATTCCTACATTGAACACACTGGTTCACTGCCTTGAAGGGTGTACTGTCTGTGGTGCGTCTCGTATCTATGTAGTGTTGTAATAGTGCTCCGTAGATAGGCAGTTGTCCCACTCACACCACTGCCATGTGTTTGTCTATGTCTACCTTGGGACAGTAATATGCTTTTAGACTACTCACTCGCTATACATTCCCTATCGGCGTCTTTGCCTTTGCGGATGATGTCATCCACCTAGAAGAATGCCTCTGGGAGTGCTGTGTGCCAGTAATCTCGATAGCACATTCTGTAACTGCATAATGCTGTAGTGTGATAAGGTAGTTAGGTGTATGTTCGACTCCCAGCCCTGCCAAGTGTGTGCCTGTGTGTGTGCCTGTGTGTGTGCCTGTGTGTGTGTGTGTGTGTGTGTGTGTGTGTGTGTGTGTGTGTGTGTGTGTGTGTGTGTGTGTATGTTTCCAGCTGCCTGGGGACAGAGTAATGCTTTTAGATGGCTCACTCCACATACATTCCCTATCGGCGTCTTTGCCTTTGCAGATGATGTCATCCACCTAGAAGTATGCCTCTGGGAGTGCTGTGTTCCAGTAATCTCAATAGCGTGTTCTGTAACTGTGTAATGCTGTAGTGTGATAAGGTAGTTAGGTGTATGTTCGACTCCCAGCCCTGCCAATTGTGTGTGTGTGTGTGTTTCCAGCAGCCTGGGGACAGAGTAATGCTTTTAGATGGCTCACTCCCCATACATTCCCTATCAGCGTCTTTGCCTTTGCGGATGACGTCATCCACCTAGATGTATGCCTGTGGGAGTGCGGTGATGCTGGAACTCAGTAGCAAGTTCTGTTACTGCATAATGCTGTAGTGTGGTAGACTAGACAGGTAGGTGCTCGATTCCAAGGCATGGCAGGTGTGTGTGTTTGGCAGTTATACCGTATGTGTTGGTATCTGTGGGTGGCTAGCTGCAGGATGTATTCAGTGTGTTTTGTTGCTGACCTATATAGTGTCCACAGCCCACATATTCTGCCAAGACCCTGGGTTGTCAACACATACATTCGCCAATAGGTCTGGTGAGTAACTGTCAGCAGCCTTACTCTTACCCTTGATACGGTCTGACCCATGTGACGCAACATAACACACATGCCTTGATAGTAACAACACTACATGATGCAGGTGGCACATGTAGTTTCCTTTTCATTCGTGTCTAATGCATTGCTGTCATGTGGTCCACTGTTGTGATATAAATGCCATATCTACATATGTGTGTACATGTATATGTGTGTATGTATGTATGTGTATATATATATATATATATATATATATATATATATATATATATATATATATATATATATATATATATATATATATATATATATATATATATATATATATATATATATATATATATATATATATATATATTTATGTCCATGTATATATGTATACAAATAATATATATGATATATGTAGATGTACAGGTGGACATAGAATATGTCTGGGGACATCAGCACTATTGAATGTTTGTGCCGGATGATCTGTACATGATAACCTGGGATCTATGTATATCTGCCATGGCGTGGTGATAATGCACATCATCTGTAGTGTGCAGGGCCACTGGTTGTAGTCGTGTAGACACTGGTTATTTTGTTGCTGGGAAGACCATGGGACATCGCATATGGTGATAGTAAGGCATCTGTTGCCAGTTGTGTATGGATCTGAGTGACACTGAGCAGTGGTTATTAATTTGGAGGTTCGGTATGGGTCATATAACTGCTCATTAGAAGACTATACTATGCAGATGAGGTTGACTATAGTGTATCACATTTATCACCAGGGTGTGCTACTGGTCCCTGGAGTGTATGTGTCTAGTCAGCCAGGTGCAGGTCTCGAATATAGTTGACAGCATGGGAGGGGGTCAGGTATACTGTATGTACATTGCAGAACTGTGCCTTGGCAGTGCTCCTGCCTTTGCACACCTAAGCTAGGGGTGTGTCTATACCTGCCTGGTGACATTGGGAGGTATGACAGCAGTGGTGGGGTAGTCAGGGTGTACAGGCTGCGTGTTGATCAGCACAATCAGCAGATGCCATGGCCAGCCCGCAGATGAACAGTACATTAATGCGAGCAAGCAGCATACACACAGGTTTCATCCGCACTCTACACCACTGGTGTATACCTGCAGGGACATTTCACAACACAGTCCAAACAAATGAGACGGGCTGCAGCAGGCAACATATACCAACATGTGCAGGAGGCTGGGGCAGTGAGGATGTGTATGCTGCCGAACAACCCTTACTGGGGTGGCATAAGACTTTATAGACCAAGGGTGACTTACCAGGGGCTACATGGGCTGGGGATGGTGGAGTACTATGGGGTGGATACTGACCTCCTACAGCAGCTTGTTGACCTGTGCCTGCCACACCTGACACATCAAACAGGCCGAGGGAAACACATCACAGTGGATGCCATGGTATGTGTTGGCCTAGGTGTACTAGCCACAGGTACCTCACACAGCACAACTGGGGATATCATGGGTATCGCACAGGCATCTGCATCCAGAGTATTGCACCAGTTCACAGACGCCATGTCAACACATGCTAGTGAGCACGTGCATGTCCTCAACACACGTGATTAGTAGACCAGCAATATGCATCTGTTCAACCACACGGATGACTACCCTGGGGTACTGGGTGCTATAGCCTGCACACACATACACATGGTAGCACCACCCATTGAGTGGGGTAGGGCCTACAGTCACTGCAGGGACATACCCTCCAACAGCTAGGCCATATGCGATGGCCAGGGCATGAGATTGAATGTGTGTGCTGTCTGACCTGGACGCTATGATGTGTCTGATGTATGGCTTCTGACACAGCTGTATCACATCAGTGCCAATATGGACATCCCCTACAGTCTCCTAGTGGGGGATGCTGGGTAAACACTGGTGTCGTAGCTGATGACACCCATCAGCAATGCACACACACCTGAACACTCACACCATACTGAGGCGGATGCACAGCAAGACATATACTTGTGCATGTGTTTGGGATGCTCAGTTCACAGTTCTGTATCTGGACACATCCGTTGGAGCTCTGCAGTATTCACAAGCTACATGCATACAAGTTGTTATGGTATTTGCTATGCTACACAATCTTATCCTGCAGTAACAGTTGCAGCAGGTACAGCATGGGGCAGGGCTACACAGCCCAACACCACTGCCAAGTCCTGTACAGGCACAGTGTGACTTGATGAAGGAACTACCTGAGCAGGGCACAGTCGGAGAAAGCCCATGCACAGTATGACCTGCCCTTGGCAAAGAGGCAACACAAGGCATATGCACTGACACAGTAGGTACCCACGGACTCCCCCTCTCTGACCCGCACACAGTACAATGGATGCCAAACATGACAGTATCTGTGCTTGGCCATGTATAGGAGGTGCACTGTGTGCATCCGACATAGGCAGCACCATCCTCAAATCCGGAACACACTCCGGGTATGTCTATTGACCTAACAAGTGGCAGTTGTATTAGAATGTGTAGTTACCCATTGCTATGGTATGTATGTGAGCATACAAGTGACTGTGGTGGCCAAATGTTAGGGCAGCAGACAGTACACATCCATAGTGGCACCATGACTTCTGTAGCACATACGGGGGTCACAATGGTACCCTGTAGTACACAGGGTGTCCTAACCCACTGCAGATTATGGGCTGACCATCATGTGTGTCCGTACAGCCCACACACATTCCATGCAGCTGGACAGATGTGGAACAATACAGCCAAATGATATACGATGGCCTATGGATATGCCCAATGAATGACCCCAAACCCTAAGACACACACAGACAACAGCAGGCCAGGCAGTTTGATGTAGATTGTGTAAGCTAGGACATCCAAAACCACTGTGCTGGTAATTAAAGCTGGGAACTGACGTACCCTGGTATCCCTCCAACCAGCAATTTATGTAGGTCCACACACTGACATGGAGTACCCGGCATATCAGTACAGTAGCAGCAGATGTGTACAACTGTTTGCTGTGCCCCCCTCAAACCTACACATGTGAGAGTCATGTGCGCCACCCACGATGCTGTGTAGGACTGTGGTTGTGGTTGGATGTCCCCCCACGCTATGCAGACATGTAGCAACTGTCAATGCAACATGACCATTAGCTACCCTGCAGACACAGCATGACACCTGTCTGTGTAGAACAGAGGGGTCAGCAACACAGTACTAACTATCTGGACATGTGACACATGCAATACAGTTGACTATACTTGGCATGCTCACACACATGATGGTATGACGGTAATGTCAGTCGACAACATGTGTAACAGTCATACTGGGCATGCTCACACACTGAAACACAGGACGGGCATGCATACACCAGTGGTCCGGACATATCTGCCAGTACATTGCTATACTGTTGGATGTCTGCTCTGTATGGTGTGTGTGTGGTCTATTGTCTGTACATATGCCATGGTCTATCGTTAATTCACATGATCTATGTGTGCAGGGTACTGCTACCATCACGTGTATAGGGCAGTTCCTTGTTTGCGGACAGGCCGACGCCTTTGGATACAGACTGGTTAAGGCACATTCCAGCAGTTGGGAGCAGTTGTGTGTGGGTTTGCACAGTGTTAAGCACTGCTGACCTCTGGTTACAGCACCTTATACATGTTTAGACTCCACATTTCTTTGACAGTGCACTACTGGCATACTGGTGGACAAACATGCTTACAGCCACTCACTCACTGACATTTCTGCTTACATTTGACACTCACACTGGGTGTGTGCGATCCCTTGTGATGCATATTATATCAAACTACATGACTACAGTATTGGGTATGTGTAACCATTTTGTGATAGCAGGCATTCGACTGTACGGACTCGGCGGCCTGTCCAGTGATGTAATCATATTATATGCGTGTTCCTCATACGATCTGCTCCCATCTGCCTGATACATGGGAACCGATAGATACTCTGCAATGCTGCAATGCAATAATCGGGTATACGGCACTGATTTGGACTCTATGTATTCCCCCGATGGTTTACAGACTATCCGGTAGATGTGGTCTTCAGGTTTAGGAGGTGTAGGCGTATGCTATGCCCACATAGGAATATTAATGGCTTCCACTGGGCGGGCCTACTACATCTCTGCCAACCAGCACCTGCACACTTAAGCCCATTAATGCATACCCATGTTCCACCTACCTGGCACCCCTCTACAGCAGTCATGACAAATACTTAATGTGAGCACAGCTGGGGTATGAGCACACCCCTACACATTGCCCACTCCCCCCGTCTCGGGACACATGTAGTACATTTTGTCAACCCATGTATTCACACTTGCACAACCTACTGTTCCATGTACACCTACATCCTGCTCATATTAATGTCAGCAGATTCACACATACCCTGAATTTTTGGGGTCATGCAAGGGACACCGTTATCCATGTTTAAAGTGTAGACCTTGCAGAACTCTCCCACTGGTACTTTCCTACTGGTGTTTTGGACAGCGGCAATGTATTGATGTGTATTGCCTGTCTGTATGTCTGTCCAGCCTAGTTGGGTGATGTGGGGGGGTACAACGTTTATTTATTGGACCTCCCAGTCACATATGCCTAGGCTGTAAATATGTTACCCCTAATTGCTGGGAAGTAACCTAATTATGTACATGTGTATATCTACACTGACATATATATTTTCTTTTGTGTGTATGTGTATATATCACTACCTGTTGTTTTTGTATATATATCTGTCTATATATATCCGTAGTATATCCTTGTGTGTGTGTGTGTGTGTGTGTGTGTGTGTGTGTGTGTATATATATGTATATATATATATATATATATATATATATATATCTGTATGAATATATATGTGTATGTAAATTAATATATCCCGGACATGGACACTTACATGCGTATTGGGTTTTATCTCTGCTTCAACAGCATACTATTGCCTTAGTCATTATGACACCGACACTTCACTCCGGTGAACTTGTGTGCTCAGTATATTGCACGTTATACAGTGGACAGATGTCGCACGTTTTTCATGTTTGGGGTGCCGCTGCTAACTGGGATGTGATACAGTGTCATTTGACCTATTACTCGTATGCGCAGCCTATTATTCCTGCTACTGTGTTTGTTTCTGTGCACATTCATATTATTACTGTTGATAGGATGTATGTTTGTGTTACTGTGACTGTACGTCAACATATTGTTGTCTTCATGTAGTTGTGTCTTTCTGCTTTTCCCGGTTTGGGGTTGTCACAGCAGAACTCCATTCCGCTCATGGGTGGCATATAGGTTTTACGTGCTGGGCTGCCAGCCCTGACGCACAACATCCGACAACGATACGCCCATTCATGCATGTCTTCACGCAAATGATGCTCTATCTGGGAATTGTACCTACGTACTAGCTGACCTCCACTGGCCGCTCCATTGCACCCGGCGTAACATACCCTAGCACTCCTGTGTCCATAATCGCATATCCATAGTTTCTCCTGCACACCCGTGTTGAGTTTCCACGCATAACAGCAATTATACACCTGATATCATAGCCATGACACACATTTACACATTGCCCTCTCATGAGCGTTGGGGCCCTACACACATTTTGTACTGCCTCGTGTATTCACAGGCTCACCATCCATTCATATTTGCACATGCGTGCCTTTCCTGGTGTTATGGATTACAAACGATTTGTGGGTTACAAGTGTAGGTGGTCGCAACATGTACTACATTCCGTCTGTTTACAATGTTGATGTAGCACTTCAACAATGTTATGGCCACTGGTATAACCCTGCCTCTGGTGTGAAGAGCAGTGCTCTACTCACACTTGTGCAGCTTTATGTGACATACGCTGCGAACACTTTATAATTCCTTACTTGCTCTGGATTCCCTTCACAACCCTTATGTTTCATCTTTCGACGTTCCTTACATATCTATATCTATATATATATATATATATATATATATATATATATATATATATATATATATATATATATTAATATATAAAATATGTAGATATATAATTGCATATTTCTGTTATGTCTGTGAATAGTTATCTATACAAACATCTATCTATCTATATTTATAAAAGTTACAGCTGTACAAGACAACATACATTTGCTATGCTCAGAGCTGCGTACACCCATGCAGGTGCACTTGCATCTACTTATTCTCAGTTACATATGTTTACAGGCACTTCTTTGGGATTACATGTGCCTTATTCCTTACCACTTTGATGGAATCTGGTTAATGGACCCATGCGAACGCTGTCACCTTTACATGTATAAATGTTGGCTTTACAGCACAGAGGCATTCATTACGCAATTAATATGTGCTTGAACCAGGAATACCTTTACATTGGGCGGATGCTGTAACCACTACACTATTGGTGTTCTTTCTCATTTATATGTATACCCATGGTTCATAGCTATTCTGACATATGCCTCACCGCTTCCCGTACACAGCAGGCATCCATTCTCCTGCTGGGAAAAACGCAGTACTACAATTAGGACATTCCCTGTTTCCTACTTCTCTGGACCTGTGCTGCATGTCTACTCACTCCAAGGATATTCAGAACTCCTACGCTTATAGTCCTCACACATACGCATGTTTGATTGTCAGGGTGTTTATGTGCTGGTCCGGGTTTAGGCTCGGCCGACTGGTGACTAGAACTGCCCTGGAGCTGTTCAAAGATCAGATGTAGCACATGGACATAATTAGTCCAGATTCTGTGATTACAGACGCAGGTGTTTGGACACCTCTGACCACATTATTGGGTCAGTGCTACATAATTTAGGGCAGGGAGTGGTTCCACTACATAATGCAGGTTGGGGGGTGGTTTCCACATGTTCCCCTTCCTATTTGACTATTTCATTCATTTATAGATACAATGAATATTATTCTGGACATCTGTTATAAATTCACTACAGGTATGCAATAGTCCTGTCAACAGATGTGACAGTTGGTTGGTGTACTTATGTGTACGGACCTCTGTAATACTCAGGGACTCATTTCTACAGTCACAGGGACAAGGCTATGACAATTCAAGGACAATCACGGACACGTCTACCATATTAGTACTATTAACTTGGAACGTGTTGATAGATTCGTAATACTACTAATTTTCTGCAGTTAAATGCGTCTATTACTCTTCATTGTTGTAAGTAGTCATTCTCATTTAGCACCTTTCCCCCAAAGGTCACTGGCTTTGTGAGTGGTTAAGAAACTGGACGGTTATTGTGCGAATGCTCTGACCATTGGTAGCATTGACATTGTCATATATACAGGTTGGGATGTATTCTGGGGACTAGGGTTGCCACCTTTTCAAATGGCCAAGATGGGACATTTTTGGAACACACATCAGATTTTACAGGCTGACACATACCCACAGTCAGTACAAAGGATAGAACTTTACTTATTTGCCTACATAAAAGCCTATTGTTGTAGCAGTTTAGTTGCTTATTCTGTTTTCTTGTAACATTTAGGTATTTTAGATACTGAAATAATTATTTTCTGCAACTATTACATAACATATGGGACATAATTATGTCTTACAATCCCAGGACATTTGCCATTTGTAATGTAATATATTTTGTCAGGACACAACTGTCCAAAGAGGGACTGTCCCTCGCAAAGTGGGACAGATGGTAACCCTACTGCGGACACCAGATTGTTTGGGCCAACACATAGCCATGGTCAGTGCAGGTTTAGAACATTCATTTGTTTCCTAGCTGTGAGCCTTATACCTTTGGCACTTTTGTTGTTTGCCTGTTTCTTCTACGAATTACATTTATTCTATCCTGACATGACCGCTTGGCAACTGTTACATGCAGTATGGTACATAGTTATTTCCTACAATCACAAGACATTTGGCATTGTATCATTGTTGGTCAGGTCACACCTACACACACATTAATTGTCCCTCACACAGTGGATCAGGAGGGTATCCTGTTTACGTCAGTGCCTTCATCACCCTTATACCATGTGCCACTATGCAAATGTGTGCAATATATTCTCTCGCTTATTCGTGTCGGGACACGTGCATCACGGGCAGGTGTTTGATCCTGGGTAGTAGGTTCTGCATGACCATCTAGGGCTGGACAGTCTCGTGCACCACTACTGCACATTCCATCTTGTGCCCAGATATCTACAGGACTGGACTTCGTGTCTTCATACCCATTCTAATGTTTACACAGGTTACTTATCCCATGAGGGATATCCCAAAAATTGAAAAAGACCAAAACAAGACAAATACCGAACATTCTTCTGGCATTATGAAAATGTGCTGGGGGTTTTACGTGCAAGGGACACATAGTTTGCAATCCTGAAACTACCTAGGGTGACACTACCTACTACATATGCGTAGTGGTCACTATGTGTAGATGTGGCTGCACCAAACCAGTAGGTCAAGTATGGCTGAATTTGGTGGACGTTCAGGTACGGGAGTGGGTTGTGTGCTGTGGAGGGGATGCTGGGTAGTCCATTATGCATCCAGGTGTGTTGCATTTGATATGGCCAGTTCCATCAGGACCAATCTGTGGGTATGTGCCGGTGACATGTCTATACATTTATATCGCACATTTTAATATTCATATGTTTGTGGGATTGTGTTCTACAGTATGGCCTGTCTGGTTGTATTGCAGATGTGTATACATGTTTTTGTGTTTCTTTCTGCTTCACCCGCTGCTCCCTCATACACCTCTGGTTCACCTATTCTGCATACGACGCAGTGTCGCCTTGGAGGATTATACCATTACCCACCCCCCACACACACATATTCCTGACACTCCATTCATCACTGCTTTGGTTAATGGCCCGTGACACGGTCAAGATAACACTCTGCATACCCTACATATGCCGGGTACCTGTATGGTTGTGTGGACTACCCTGCCATGTTTGACTTTCCACATGCTATACCTGATGCACATAGGTACACGCCCATACTTAACTTTCATGACATGGTTGGTATACCCAGGTAATACCCGTCCAACTGTGACACATCCTGAAAAGTTCAGCTTGGACCGCTGATGTGCGGATTTTGGCCGACTGTTCTAATCATTGGTAGGATGCCACCTTTTCCTATGTCCAGGATGGGATATATTCCGGACACATATCCGAATGTACTGGACAACATGTACCCACAGTCAACGGTATGGATAATACTGTTCCTTTCAGCCTACATGTTGCCTTATTGTTGTAGCAGTTTATATGCTCCTTCTGTTCGTTTACATGCTTATTCTATTTCCTGTCACATTTGGTATGTGAAATACAGACATACCTAT
The DNA here is from genome assembly GCF_019279795.1 of Protopterus annectens. Taxonomy (NCBI): domain Eukaryota; kingdom Metazoa; phylum Chordata; order Ceratodontiformes; family Protopteridae; genus Protopterus; species Protopterus annectens. Next base: position 1,223,960,760 of record NC_056732.1, read on the forward strand.
TGTATGTGACTATTACATGCGTTGTGGGATATAATTCGGTCATACAGTCGCTAGATATGTACATTTATCATGTTTTTTGTTATGGACACATCTGCCCAGCTGTGTACCCTCCCTCACAATATGACCCTGACCATTGGGCTGGACGTACCTTTTGGCAGCGCGCTAACATATGATGCGTTTCACTTCCACTTGGTATAACTATCTACACTGCGTTGGACTATGGCCACACGGTTTTCAATGTCATTTGTTCGCGGGATAGGGACCCATTATTCCCTACCATGTATTTGTGTTTGCTTCTTCATTTTGTGTTCGCAGGAACTGTCTTGCTTGTTTCAGTATCCACGGACACTGACAGATGTGATTACTATTGCTTGCAAATTGTTATATGCAAGCATTTTAGGTTGCACGTCAACAGCTGACATTTCCATGCCTCCGTGCGGCACTTCGACATGCCCTATGCACTCATGCTCCTTTCCTATGCACGTGGCTGTGGCAGCAGCACGCCTTCATTAATATGCATTTGGCGCTACTGCGCCATCTTCACGCCGCACGGTTGGCGCAAGCCTAATGCCAGCCTTGCGGCGAGCTTCATGAATCCCGGGATAAATATTAGTAAGGAATACTTCAGATGACTAAAGCTAATATCAAAAACTAAAGTCCAAGCTATAAACTGATTTGCTCTTCCTGTTCTGAGTAACAGCTTTGGTGTGATTGATTGGTTTCAAAATCTATTGAATCAACTGGATATGAAAACCAGAAAAATGGTTCACATTCATCAAAAAATATATAAAAACAGTGTATACCAAGGTTATATATTCCTCACTCAGAAAGATCTGCAATGGTAGGACTGGTTATATATTTGCTGACCTCATCAGATGTAAACATAGTGACTGTTTTAAAGCATGAGAAGAAGTTTAAGATGACATATTTGCTTAGTTCAGCAGAATCATTTTTGAATAAAGCAGGAAGGGAAATCAAACCAAAAGTATACAAAACTCAGACAACAACCAAAACTGCCAAAAACAGAAGAAAGAATGTTAGGAAAGGGATCAGAGGAAAAGGAAAGAAAACTGGAAAGTCCACACATATAGTGGCAGGTATTGAGATATTCTGGAACAACTTCATTTTTACCATGATTTGAAGCAGAAATGGTTATGGAGAGGTGAATTGAAACCAAAAAACGAAACACTATCAGTGGCTACTCAAGCTAGTGGACTAAGTACACATTGGTTTACAAAGTCCAGACAAATGCAGTCACTGAGAAACAGAACTGGAAACAATTGATGTCTTGTTGCTGGGTGTGATACACTAAAGGCAGATGGTCTGTATATTGATGGGCACAAAAATGTGTCAAGGCTGTTGCAATAGGAACTTTGCAAAGTCTACAAAACAGAAGTAGCTGAGAAGCAAATGAGATATGAACAAAAGGGTATTAAAGAGAATGATGATGTTTATATCACATGGAGTCACCCATTACCAACAGTTCAAAACAATAGATGCAAGAAAACCAGATATAGTAGTGCACGAAAAAAAGACAAAAGTCATGTTGATCACTGAATTTGCAACACCCAGTGATATAGAAAGATACAAAGTCATAAAAAAACAGAATTTTCAAGCAGAAATAAGATCAATGTGGAAGAAAGATACCCAAACAATTGCAATAGCAGTAGAAGCAACAGGAATAATAAATTATCATTGTATTTAAATATGCTGCAAACACATATAACCCTATATGAACCGCAAAAAGAGGCAGGTTTGGGCATGTTGCCTGTGCTGTGAAGAGCACTCTTGGCTAACATCAAAGACAGAGACTCAAAACCAATGAAAAACAGGCACTACGAAGGAGAAACCACTTCAAATCACCCGATAATGATGCACTTAACTTTATTCCGAAAAAATAATAAAACGCATAGACAGCATAAATGCTTAACTGAGTCACTGCATTTTCATCTTCCACAATCGAAGACTTCATCAGATGTGTCCCTACCCACTTCACAATCTCTTAAATAGCAACCTACTCAATTAAAAAATCAAATCATTACATAATACTAATTAGAGATAATAAAACATAGTGAATAGTAATGAACCACTGCTTTATTTCAAATGCCAATGAAATACTCCAAATAAATTTAAAACCACAATCTATTAACGGTAACCTACATGAAGCATATTCTATTAAATACCTATATTATAGTAATAAAAAATAAAATATAAATGATAATATATTGTCATATATTATAAGTTGAAGGCACTGGTTCTTCTGTTTACTTTGGTTAACATCAAAGACAGAAACAATACTAATTTCATGAAGTTTAATTGTGCCGTGACCTGAGAATGCAGTCCATTTTCATTATGGTATTAGAAACCCAAAACATTTGGAGAAATTAGACTGGATACAATATATTCACACTGGTACAGTCACAATATTGTACTGGAATGGAATATGTTACATATAGGTATTCATAATGGAACAGCTCTAAACGTAGATATGGATGAGGAAACATGTAAATACTTGTATTAAATTGAGAGTTAGACAATTTATTCAGGTTGCATTAGGGTAATATACCCTTTAGGGATTACAGCTCTTCACTTTTTCCCTTAGAACTGTTCTAAATCTCAAATTAAGCACTCTATTCTCATTCTAAAGCCCTGCACTTGCTCGTAAAAGTAATCTCATAGATAAACACAAACTAAAGCACTACATCCTCTTATACTCATTCAAAGCACTTGTTCCCTATTGGTTCTTTCTGATCAGTCAATAAGTAGTTCCCTATATTATTCAGGCATGTCCAAAGGTCAGTTTCAAGTTTACTCTCCAGTCCAGCTGGTGAATCTGGGAATCTTGAGGCAATGTTACAACTGCCTTATGTATACAGACCACCCTCTCCTCCTCCCAACAAGCTCAAATATATGTGAGAGATGCAACTATATAGCCAAACTGGTGGCTAAACTGTCTCAACCCAGTACTGGCACAGCCTGTCAGGAGGAGAAGGAAACCACACACATCAGAAATCCAGTCTCACATAGACTTATCACATCAGCAAACCAAACACATAAACACACAAAAACATACTCAGAGGCTCTAAATAAAAATTTGCCTAAGCAGCAGAGACCACCAAAACAGACATCCAAGCAACACCTACCACGAAACAATATCCACGTAGCACATAGCTCACAAAGTCAGTATGCCACACAGTCACAGCCCTTAAAGCTAAACAACACACCTAATACACTTGTAATAGGTGACTCTATTGTCAGACACACTGATGTCCCACTCACCAGGCTGAACAAGGAGAAGGTCACTGTAAGCTGTCTGTCGGGTGCCAGGATCCACCACATAACACAAGCACTCAGGTCACTCCAAAGCAAGTACAAGTATGACTCCATCATTGTCCATGCTGATGTGAATGACGTAAGATGTACCTCCATGGACTACATGAAAAAAGACGTACAGGAGCTCTTTGATCATGTAGCCCAGGCCGGTATGACCCTGACCTTGAGTAGCATCTTACCTCACCAAGAATGATGCCACAGTATAAAGACAAAATGATCAATTTTAACAATTGGCTAAAGTATTGGTGTCATTCAAAGGGGATCCAGTGTCTGTCAGCCTGGGATGACATGCTCGACAAGCCACGTTGCTTCACTAGGGACGGCTTGCACCTGTCAACCCTGGGTTTTCGAATACTGACTAAGGCTCTTGCCTCCCCCATAGTGCCTTTTTTAGGCAAGGCTCAAAAGACAAACCAACCCCCATAGACAACACAAAGAAAAAAAAAACTAAGGGTAATGCTGCTCAACGCCAGAAGTCTAAACCTCAAGATGCACACACTCGAGACTCTCCTCAGTATGGAGAATATCGATATCTGTGCAGTAACAGAAACCTGGTTCAAGGCTCCCGAGAGCACCCCAGCACTACCAGGCTATACTTCATACCATGCTTTCTGGCCCCAAAACTTGGACCGAACTACAAAAGGAGGGGGAGTATCCATATTTATCAAAGATACCCACACTTCCAGGCTAGTGGCACTGCATGAAGCTTCGGAGACTATCCATGTGCAACTAACAGTGGGAAAAACTGCCTTTCAGTTTGTATCCTGATACAGACCACCCTCCCAAACACAGGAACCTCACTCGGCTTTCCTGAAAACACTGGAGAATACGAAGGTCTCTCCAAACACTATTATATTGGGTGACTTCAACTACCCAAACATCGATTGGGAAAACTACTCAAGCCCAAACACCCTAGCCCAATGGTTCCTAAAATTTATAAACTCAAATGCTATGGAACAACTGGTCACCACTCACACAAGAGGGGAAAACATACTGGATCTGGTCATCACCAACATGGGGTCTTTATGTTCCACACCAGAGGTATACCCCTCATTGGTAAGATCAGACCATAAACAAATCTCACTGGACATCCATATTCCATCCCCACCCCCAGCCAAGGAAACCTCGGTGAAGAATGTCTCAAAAGCAAACTTCACACTTCTCAAAACTGAGGTGGAATCCTTCAAAGCCCCCGGGCCAGTGGACAATACAGCCCAAAATGCAGAATCCTTTACAAAAGCATTCTATGGACACCTACAGGAATGCATGGAGCATGCTATCCCAAATAAAACCAAGACTCACTCCCCCATAGGCAGGAGACCTGTCTAGTGGACCCTGGCCATAGATAAGCTATACAACAGAAGGAGAAAGCTACTACATGACAGAGTAAAATCCTAAAAAGGGAAGGCGTCACTGATCAGTACTAGCAAGAAACTACGATCCCTCATAAAATCTTCTAAGGCCAGCTTTGAAAGAAAAATTGCACAAGACACTAAAGATAATCACAAGGCCTTCTTTAGTTATGTCAGAAACCTGGGAGGCAACTCCCAGATATGCTCTGAGTTAGTGCAAGATGACAAAAAATTCACTGAACCCACAGACATTGCCAACATCCTGGCAGAAAGGTTCAGTGCAAACCCCCCCAAAAAAGAGCAAATGTCTATCCCAACAGAGTGTAGCCTTCCTGAGATCACAGATGTACAGGTGAGAGCTGCCCTCTCCAAAGCTAAAAACACAGCATCAGTGGGACCAGACGGTGTCCCGGGCTGCGTCTTACACGAGCTCCAAGAAAAACTAAACCCTCATATAAAGTCACTGTTCAATCTCAACCTTACTACAGGATATGTTCCCAAGGAATGGCATACAGCAACAGTGGTCCCACTCCACAAAGGTGGTGCCACAACAGACCCTGGAAACTATCGCCCTATAAGCCTGACTAGCCTGGTCTGCAAAGCTATGGAACATATCATCATGGAAATCATAAACAAAGACATTGGGAACCTCCAGACACTGAATCCTACCCAATTTGGCTTTGTTAAGGGCAGATCTTGCTTCTTGAACCTGGTCAACTTCTTTGAAACAGTTACCAAAGCCATAGATGAAGGGAAGGTAGTCCACACAGCCTACCTGGACCTCACAAAGGCCTTTGACACAATACCCCACTCGGGCATCATAAATAAGCTCACCAGCTTAAATATCAACCCCTATGTCACAAGATGGGTTGCAAACTGGCTCAGGGATAGAACCCACATGGTCAGAATAGCAGGTGCCATGTCAGACTCTAAACCAGTTACAAGTGGTGTCCCACAAGGCTCAGTCCTGGGACCTCTCTTGTTCGGTATATATTTCTCCAAGGTACAGGCTAACACGGGTGGACTATGGCTGACCAAGTTCACAGATGACTGCAAACTGGGTGCTATAATTGACTCTCCGACTGACACAAGCATCCTCCAAAAGGGTCTCACAGAGATGGATAACTGGTGCCAGAGCCATGGCCTAAAGCTAAATGCCAAAAACTGCATAGTCATCCCCTTTGGAAAAAAAACAAAGTGCCCACAAATTACCACATAGGTGGTAATCCATTAAGTACGGAAGAAGTAATTAGGGACTTGGGGACCCAAGTAGATAGCAATCTCTCCTTTGACAATCACGTTGCCAAAGTGGTTAGAAAGACCTTCTATATAGCCCACCTTATCATGAAAGGGTTCACATCTAGATCAAGAGAGGTCATTGTGCCCCTCTACTCATCACTTATCAGGCCGAAAATCGAGTACAATGCCCCATTTGGGATGTACCTTATCCGACACCTTCAGCAACTGGAAAGACCCCAAAAGTATCTCACCAAGAGGATCAAGGGGCTCAAACAGATGCCCTATGCAGTTCGGCTAAAGAAACTCCAGCTCTATTCAGTTGTGTACCACCTACTAAGAGGTGATCTGTGTCTGAAGTATAAAGCCATGTCCAACCCAGAATTAATGGACATGCTTCACCTCAGGAAATCTAAATCCCTTAGAGCTACATGCTCCAGGGACCTGAACCTCAGCACAGAAATAAATAGGGCATGCTGGAGGGACAGATTCATATCCCAGAGGCTCCCCTCACTCTGGAACAAAATCCCAGTCCATGTCAGGCAGAGCCCCTCACTGACCCTCTTCAAGAGAAATCTTGACGAATGGATGGGAGATCGTAAGTTTACCCCGGGATCTCTTCTGTGTTGCTGCTTGACAGAGGTACAGTAAACAAACCTTAAAAGGGCTACCTTCTGTGACCTACTATACAAAGGCACAGTCAACTAATCTAAAAGGGTGGCAAAAGCCAAACATACTCGGGCTAGGCTTATAAATGCCCTAGGGCAGATAGCCTAGTATCAACCTATGAACCTAAGATAGTAAGTTATAGGCATAACAATGTTTGTTATGGACAGTAGTGCAAGAAGTGTTAGCCTAAAAGGTGTAGATATGTCAGTAGTTAGAAGATGCTATGTACATTTTATCTACAATTTAAGCTTCATCATTTATTGCTAAGTTGTTTGTATTACATTTATCATGGACAGGAACAAGAGCATACATAGCCAGGAGTCCTTGAGGTGGTCTTTCAGTGGATATTCCAAAGTGGACAGGTTGTTACTGAGTCTTAGTTATAGAGATAGCAATTTCCATAGTTTGGATATGTGAATGGAATAAAGAGCTGCCCCTGCTTAGTTACTGATTTTCTTGGTGAATAGAAAGAGTTTGCTTGTTGAATATAGGCCTCTGGGAGATAGGTTGGTTTGGGGGATATTATTTAGGTTAGGATACCTGTGAAGTTTATGTACAAGGTTATGGGCTACCCAGTAAGCTTTATGTACAAGGTTGTGGGCTATAAGTAAATGTGAGTAGCTGAGGTGATGAGGTAGTTCTAGCAAGATAAGATTTTAGAGAAAAGTGCAGTGACAGGCCTTTTAGGGGAGGTTGCCAGCAACCCTTATAGTTTTGTTGTAGCATGGTTATAGCTTGGAGATTTGACTGGCATAAAGATTTACAAGTACAGGGGAGGCATAAAGCAATATAGGTAGTAGACAGGTAGAAGCTGTGCTGTTTTTTAGTAGGTTCAGTGAGGTATAGCTTTACTTGGTATAATGTTCCAACTTTGTGATGTATCTTTTTGATTAATTCTTGCATATGCAGATCAAATTTTAATTTTTTTATCTATAGTAACACATAGTAGCTTAATGTATGTTTACGTAGAAAGACAGGGAGGAGGAAAGAAGAGTGCAGAAGAATGAGACCTTGCCCCCCACTTGGGGTGCCCCAGTCAAAATAAAATGTTCTATGCTGTGTGATACTGGGATTGTTTTTTAACTGTGATCTCCCAATGTTTTGGGTGTTTTAAGATTGAATATACACTTGTCAATTAAATGAAATATAATACTTCATATTAAACACCCGTTGATGATTTTTGGCTACCATGTAGTCTGTAGCTCCTTGGAAAATCAGTATTGGGCCTGTGCTGCCTTTGCTGTAGTTTAAGTTTTCTACCTGGTTGTAATTGCATTTGGATAGTTGGTTTTCTGTGTGTCAAGTTCTAAGTGCCTAGAATGCAGACACCCTCAATAAAAACTATAACACGTGTGATGATGTGAGGTATTCACAGCTATGCCAGGAGAAGTAGGGCACTGGATGTGTAACATATGCCAGCATAAATAGCTGGATTTTTGTAAAGAATTGTACGTCATTTGTATATCAAGCTGATTTGTACAGAAGCTTGTGATAAAAAAGTTATTTTTTAAAACTGCTTGTGTTAAAAATGTACCAGCAGTGGGTACTGCTGGACAGAAAAAAAAAACACCTGTATGTCAGACTGTATTGTTACTCTTGAAATGAATATGTTATAAGAGAGGATACTGGAAGATAAGAGGTTAATCTCAGTCCAGCTAACTTTGAAAAATAGATGGAAATTAAATTACTTGGTTTAGGCCATAAATTTTGTATCTTACAGTTCTGACTGCAGCCAGAGATGAAATATCTTTGAAAACCAGGACTAGGAATCCTACTATATTGTCATTATGGGTGAACTAACTGCTACCCTGGAAGGGTGGAAGTTTTTGAAATTATTTTTGCTTCCAGATGCTATAACACATCTTAGCAAAGCTCTATGTGTGTGTTATGATGAGACATATGTGCTAGATTCTGGTTCAGTTTCTAGTAAAAGGGGTAGTGTGGGAACCAGAGTCAGATGACCAGATGTATGTGATGTCATTCTGTAATCCAGCACTGAAATGATGCTTTAATACCAGATAATACAGAAGTCACAGGGCAGTCTGTTTTTGAAACCTGACAAAGAAGGACCACTCATCCATGTCATCTTGCCTTGCTCTAGTAAGTGAACCTGGGGGACAGTAATTCTTTACATCAGTCAGGAAAGTATAGTGAGATTAGTTAAGTATTGTTTTTTTCTGTATCTGTGTGAACCTTTCCATCTGTGTTATTTTTAATATTTGCTGTAATTGAAACTCTGGTGTCTATTGTAAATAAATATTTAGTAATTTCATATTATTTTACTATTTTTATTAAATATATTTAAATGTTTCATTGTGGCTGGCATCTTACAGAATATTTTAAACTTTAAGAGCACTTATATTTATTTGGTGACACTGTGGTCACTTCTGAAAGCATTGCTGCATTGGTCAAGCACTACCATTTGTATTAGTATTCATTTTACTCGGTATAATTGGGTATCCTGGTAAGAGCCTTAGAGTAGCTGGCTTGGGAGTGTTCTGGTAGCAGTGACTACCTTATAGTCTGAGCAAAGGGGACATAGCTGGTAAATCTGTGCCAGTCTTTCACAGGTGTGTGTGTGTGTGTGTGTGTGTGTGTGTGTGTGTGTGTGTGTGTGTGTGTGTGTGTGTGTGTGTGTGTGTGTGTGTGTGTGTGTGTGTGTGTGTGTGTGTGTGTGTTTGTGTGTGTAAAAATCAAATCTCAAAGACTGGGTGTGTCAGCTACTTGGAGCACTGGTTTCACAGAGATGGTGGAGAACTTGGCCTGGAATACTCATCTGAGGGCTCAGGTCTACAGCTGTGTCAGTGTGGAGTCTTTATTGGGGCCTGGATAGTGAGAGGGAAACCCAGCCTTAGGACTGAGTGTGCTCCCTGTGTGCTCTTAGAGGAAATTGAGTTTGGTGCATTGAACTGCATCTGAAAATATTGTCTGCATCTGTTTTTGTTCCAAGTGAACGTCCCTCACCATTTTCAATGGTGAGGAGTGAGACTCCTTGATTACTGGCTCAGAGGAAGCATGTCACAAGTTATAACATTTGGGCTGATGGCAGCTTGTATTTAGAAGCTGACAATGGCAAGCACCAGTAATGCATCTTTTGTCAGAGAATATAATAAATCAACTTCCTTCACTTCATGTTTCCCTTGACATTACAGAAGTAGTCCATGATGGAATAGCTTGGCAGGTAGTTGCCAGGGTTGGAGTGAAAACTTAGATGAGGGCTGTAGGTTTCAATCTCTGTTCCTTCCATTTGTACACATAACTCCTCATGTTTGACTATCAGCAGTGACACAACAATAATTGAATATGCAAAACATAAACTTGTATGTCATGTAAAGGCTAAAGGACATGCGATGTTCAGTATTCTTCACTGTTAATTTAGTGGGTCGGTTGATGATATAATGGTTAAAGTGTTTACATCACAGACACAGGATACAGGGTTTGATTCTAAGCTTTGTAGGGGAAACTGGCTAGGCTTAAAATGACCCACAAGAGCAGCTAGTCTAGTACTTATCTAAGAACCTATTAGTAAATTCAATTATGCCTCTCAACTTTGGCATGGAGGCTTTCTAACAGAATCTGCAGCTATAAGTAGGAGAACTTAAACAAGTAGCTTTGGACTTAAGCACTATAAGTGGTAGTTTTCAGTTAGTGTTAGACAAGAATTTTTGTCTGCAGGAAAGAGAAATGCAAGGCAGTCTCTTTTAAATTTTACAATCCAACTCCATAAGTACCTTGATGGTCAGAAGAACTGCTGTTGAAGGGTCAGCATATACAAAACTTCCTTCAACATGGATATAAACAATGTTTCTTGAGGCTTAACTTCAAACCATATTAAAGCTTGATCTCAATAAGAAGTTGGATATGAAGCTCACACATGGGTAACTTATTCCACCAACTTTTCTGGGATTCAAACCATGGCCTGTGGTTGTTTGATCCTCTATTTCAGAAAAAAATGTAATGGTAATGTATGCAGCATGATTGCCCCAGCTAACACTTACCTGGGTCTAATGGTAAGATCTGACAATGACTACTCAAGTGTAATAATGAAGTAAAACATGGGATGATGGCCACTACTGCAAATGCAGGGGGGGGGGTGAAGGAAAATTAACATGAATATGATATGTTTTGTATACCTTAAGTTTAACCTTGGGTGGGATCAGTGGTGTTTGATTATCTTCAGTGAAAGGTAGTACTCTGTCAGAAGGCAAGGTGAAATAAGAAACTCAGAAAGAAAAAAAATGGAAACCCTTCTCAATATGACAGTGCTCTATCCTGATCAGCATTTCCAGAAAGGAAAACTGTAGATTTAACCTTCTACATCTCTCTAGAGTGATCACCTGTCTTGACTTTATCTAAGGTAATTATGATGTTTTTTTTTTTTTTAATTTAGTGACTTTGCACCTGAAATATTTGCCCAATTGTCTGGTAAAGGGATTTTTTTTTTATTTTTCTGTTTGTTTCTATTGTCCAGGAAAGTCTGACTGGGCAAAGCTCATTTACAGTTAACATGAAGAAACATAAAAGATAATCATTTTATAAGAAAAATGTATATGCTTTTCATAGAAAACTGTGCAAACAGTTCACACAAAGAATGTAAATATACATTTTACAAGAAGAAGTGAAACAAAGGCAAACATTAGACAATTTACATAAATGTAACAAAAACAATACTTTTGGATTTGGAAGATCATGGAATCTTCCCAGCAATATCAAAGGAAATAGTTTATACAGCTTGTAATATAAAAAGCTTCAACAGAAATTATACAACTTTGACAGAGTATGTATTGCTAGCAGATTTTAAGTGGTTTGGTAAGTGTTATCGGAGAAATAGCTGTCATAAGATTAGCAAATATAAAGAACGTTGAGTGGCAGTCAAAGAGAAGGGAATAAAGGGATGAGAGCAATCATTGCACTTGACAGTGAAATTGGTCAAGTTTTGTAAGGAAAGGGGGTAAGATAAATAATGTGAACAAATGTTGGAAGCAATGTCAAGGTTATGGGATGAGGCTACTGAGGTGGGTAGGAGGAGGAGCAAAGTGAGAAATATGAGAAAGTTAAGAGATGATATGCAAAAAATAATGCCCAACAGGATGTGAGTTACTGTGTAAATAATACCAGCTCAGGGGCGTACTGAGGCCTAACGCTGCAGGCATTATTTACATAGTAACAGATATCCTGGAGGGCATTATTGTGCTTATAGAATGGGCTGTCAGTAAAATTGCTGTGTTTTACTTATTTTTATTATATATTATTATTATTATTATTATTATTATTATTAACTGTCAGTAAAATTGTTGTATTTTGCTTATTTTTTTATTATATATTAATATATTTTTTATATTTTTGGTGTAAAATAGTTCCTCTGTCTAATGTTTTATACTTGCTATAGTATCTATAAATGATGTTAGAAGAAGTATTTTACATCCAAAATATAAGATTTTCAAAAAAATATGTATATATATCCAGACATTTACTTAATTTTGGTCCCTTACTCATCAAATTTATGGTTTATTGGCAATCATTGAGGATTGAAGCCAATAAATAATGACACACATTTGTGTTTCAGTCAGTATTTCCTTCAGAAAATGAATGCTAGGTGGCCAAGGATGAACACAGGATAGCAGCAGATTTCTTCAGCTCCACCAATTTCATTACATTGACAGGAATTAATTACTTAAAAAATTAATTCTTGAAGTAATTTTCTTTCTAAATATGTTTGTTTTATATAGTTCTTGAACTATATCTAAAAAAGAAAGGAAATCTTAATAATATTCCTGTCAGAAATTACTTTGGAAATTTTCCTGTCAGTTTATCAGTCTGAAATGAGTTCCAGTAAGACAAATTCTCAAGACTCCAGCATCAAGAAAGAACTTCAGTCTCTGATAATTATAGTCCAGCAACTTACTGCTAAGATGGATAAAATGGATACTAAAATAGACACTTTCATAGAAAAAACTACAAAACAAATAGACTTGTTACATATGGACCTGCAACAACAGAAGATCCAGATGACAGGCATAGAAGAAGCTGTGAATGACATGGAAAATAAAATACAAGAACAGGAAATCAACATTGAGTTTCTGCTGAAACAAAATACACATTTACAAACAAAGCTGGATGACCTGGAAAATAGATCTAGGCGCAATAACATTAGGATTTTTGGACTGCCAGAAAATATTGAAGGTAACAATATTACTTCTTTTTAACAACATGGCTCCCTAAAACTTTAGATTTACCAGAAGCATTCTCTTTTGGTATCGAAAGAGCACATAGATCTATAGCTAATACTAACTCTAACAAAAACTATCCTAGATCAGTTATAGTTAGATTTCTATCATCTTTTGATAAAGAGATGGTTCTTAAATCTGCTTGGGCTAAAGCTCCTGTTAAGTTTAATGAGACAACTGTGCGTTTTGACAATGACTATTCTTCCATGGTAATTGCTAAAAGAAAAGTTTTTCTGCCACTAATAAGGGAGCTTAAAAAGCACAGTTTAAAACATACCTTCTGTTTCCTGCCAAGCTTAAAATCTTCCTTCCTGATGGTCCTAAGGTCTTCGATGATTTAGACTCTGCTTTACTGTTTGTCAAAGAAAAAGGATTTTGGATAAAATAGAAGAAATGGAATGGGCTAGTTCTTCATTAAAGAGATTGGCAACTGAAGCTTCCTGGAAGACTTCAGAGAAGAAGAAGAGACTAAAAACAAATGATTTGTTATATGTTTTTTCTCTCTCATCATTTTAGTTCATTATTAATCTTTTTGAATATAGTTCCTGCATTTCCAGAAAGCCACAAATATTTTGGAAAAGATTTAATCAAAGTTATTCTCTATGTGCAAAGAAATGTTTTGTTTCATAACCAGTCAAAATGCCTGAGGATTTAATGGCAGGCTGTGACTCGATTTGTTTTCTTTCTGAAAAAGTAAGGTTAGTAATTTGATACATTTTTTTATCTTTACCTTTTTTCCTTCTTCTTTATTATTTTCTTTGTTTAAACAATGACATTCTATTTAGATTATGTAGTGGGTAAAGGGTGCGGGAGGGCAGGGAGAGAACAGTAATGAAAATATCATTAATAGAATAATAACATATTTATTTCTTGTAAAAGTTTATAAGTTCTTCAAATGCTATTTCTAATTATACTTTCTTGATTATACTGCTTATGCTTGTTTGTAAATAATCTGTCATGCTTTAACTAATAATAATCAGAACTAAATAAGAGTAAATAATATGTTTTATTTTTAACTCTATTAATATAAACAGTAAGTAACATTCCATTGTATATGCTTCTTACAGCTTTCTCTTACATTTTTTTATTTCTGCCTCACTCCCTTTTATTTTCTACTCTCTTTTCTTTTCTTTATTAATATATAGAAATGCTTTTGACTGTGTGGGCACAGTGAATAATAGGATTTGTATGAAAATTGAGTTGGGAGAAGAATGCTGAGTTTTATTACTTGTTGGTAATTTTGAGTTTAATTTCACTTGCATAGAGGCTGTGATGATCTGTGGAATACATTGTGGAGGTTCTGTCATGTTTAGATGCATTTACACTGCTAAATGAATGTTTGTCACTAGCTTTTAATAAGTTTTCCGCCAAAATGTTAAGAGAGACAATCTGGGATGTGGGCTGTCTTATGCACAATGTCCTTGAGTTACCTCAGAATCTTCAAATCACAGAATTCTCACAGAGAAACTGAAAGCAGTTAGTATAAACATTGACAAGGTTATCACACTGACACACCACAGATTCAGGAAAAATACTCTGTTCATAAAATATGTCAGTTATAATGAGTTTAAATGATGTAGTTTCTTGTAGTAAGTAAATGTCTTATTTTAGAAGGCATAAAAATGAAACATTTATTTAAATGTTTTTGAAAATCTACTTAACAGCAGCATAATAATCTGTGTTAAAATTTGTGTTCCAAACATATACTTTACTATAACTCATTTAATTCATCTGATTGACAAACATAAATAATCTTATAACTCTATTCTGGAAGAAATGTCATGTGATATATTTTAAAGCAGTAGGTTAGCATGATTGTAAAATCTGGTTACCAATATGTGTTTGCTGTGCATTATTTTGTATAAAGCAGACAGATTTATTCTAGGGACAGCAAGTAGGACAGTGCTCTACAAAGGCACAACTCAGTGAGATCAGATATATATATATATATATGTGTGTGTGTGTGTGTGTGTGTGTGTGTGTGTGTGTGTGTGTGTGTGTGTGTGTGTGTGTGTATGTGTGTGTGTGTGTGAGTGTGATGGCTTTTTTTCTGAGAATCTGCATAACTATCTAATATGATTTATAATAATTTCTATGAATACAATATTTTACTCTATTGACAAAATGAATGTTTGCCACAAGTTTTAATAAGTTTCCTGCCAAAATGTTAAGGGAGACAATCTGGGATGTGGGCTGTCTCATGCATAGTGTCCATGAGTTTCCTCAGAAGCTTCACTCACAGAATTTTCACAGAGAAACTGAAAGCAGTTAGTATAAACATTGACAAGGTTATCACACTGAAACACCACAGATTCAGGAAAAATACTCTATTCATAAAATATGTCAGTTATGATGAGTTTAGATGATGTAGTTTCTTGTAGCAAGTAAATATCTTATTTTAGAAGGCATAGAAAATTAAACATTTATTTAAATGTTTTTGAAAATCTACTTAACAGTAGCATAATAATCTGTGTTAAAAACTTGTGTCCCAAACATATACTTTACTATAACTCATTTAATTCATCTGATTGACAAGCATAAATAATCTTATAACTCTATTCTGGAAGAAATGTCATGTGATATATTTTAAAGCAGTAGGTTAGCATGATTGTAAAATCTGGTTACTAATATGTGTTTGCTGTGCATTATTTTGTATAAAGCAGACAGATTTATTCTAGGGACAGCAAGTAGGATTGTGCTCTACAAAGACACAACTCAGTGAGATCATATATATATATATATATATATATATATATATATATATATATATATATATATATATGTGTGTGTGTGTGTGTGTGTGTGTGTGTGTGTGTGTGTGTGTGTGTATGTATGTATATATGTGTATGTGTGTGTGTGTGTGTGTGTGTGTGTGTGTGTGTGTGTGTGTGGATGTGTGTGTGTGTGTATATGTGTGTGTGTATATGTATGTGTGTGTGTCTGTGTTTATGTGTGTGATGGCTTTTTTTTTTTTTTTTTAGGTAATAACGCAGGTGTTTCTGAGAATCTGCATAACTATGCAATATGATTTATAATAATTTTTATGAATACAATATTTTACTCTATTGACAATAATGAGTTTAAGTAAATGCTCATATACAAACAATTCAAGATTTTTGGAAGCTGTTGATAGAATTCACATGACAGAAAATAGATGCATCTTAATGCATGTAATGTCTGAATCATATTAGCCAAAGTTTTTGATTTAAATGAATGTTAGAACATAATTTTCTCTCCTCTTGATTTCTAACATTAAGATTATTTGAATGCTATTAGAATACAAGTGTTATATATTACATAGATCTATATAATAGTATGAACAGTTTTTAAAAAAAAAAAAAAAAAAAAAAAAAGTTTATTTTAGTTTATATGATGCTGTTTTACCAAATGTGTAGTTTTGTCATGATAGATAATTGAATTGAAAACTGTTAACCTCAGTTAAATATAACTAGTATTAAATTGATAAGGTGGTAGCTGAGGTACTGCTGCTTAGGGTAGGGGTTAACTTGAGTAGTAAATACTGCTCTAAGTTGGAGTTTTCAACTCCAGGCGGATGCAAGGTTTAATCCTTACATTATTTTCACTTGTTCATTGTTATATGTATATAGTTTTGACATCCACAATATATTTTGTACACTCATTGTCACTACAAACAAAATTGAATCCTATACAAAATCCCATAAGAGATTTAATAAATACAGCTATATTTAAAGGTACACCTAAAAGAGGAGATGTAACATTATTTATCTGGTTATTTGTTATTTCGATCATAAGATTCTTGAGTTTTAAAAATGCCAAATGACATCTTTAAAAGGAATTTCTTTAAACATTAATGGATTGAATAATCCGTGTAAAAGGGCAAGCCTAATAAGATACATTAATCTACACAAGGCCAATCTAGTCTTCCTGCAAGAAACCCATCTCTTGAAAAAGATATTGATAAACTAGCCACTAATAAGTATACAGTATTGGTTAGTTCAGAGCACACTCAGAAAAAGAGGAGTGGCTATTTTATGGAATAAAAGTATGCCCATTCCTAAAACCATTAAGTCTTATCAGGATGACAAAGGAATGTTTTGTATGGTTACAATACAAATTAATGGGAAGACTTACACTTTAATTAATGTATATTGGATACCTGGAATTGGTATTAATACAGTGAAACATCATATTGATAAGATCATATCATTCTCTATAGGGATATTATTTTAGCTGGTGATTTTAATTGTATACTACATGAAAGTGATACTACCGCTATAAAGAAAAGAAGAATTACATCTAATGCAAAACATTTAAATGATTTTGCTAATTCTTATCATTTGAATGATATTAATAATCAGATAGAGTCAAAATCATTACCATACACCTTTTTTTCTAACAGATACAAAACTTATTCAAAAATAGATAGGGTCTTTATTTCTAACCAGATGGTAACAGATTTAATTAATTCCAAAATCATTTCATGTCCTATATCTGATCATAACTCAATTGTTTTGAATTCATGATAAAAATACGCATAATGTTCAGATCAAAAGGATACCAGCATACTTAACTCAGCTAAAAGACTATAAAGAATATATACTTTCAGAAGTACAACATTTTCTAGACATAAATAATACTCCTGAAGTCTCCATTGTCTATGTTTGGGATGCCTTAAAATCATATCTATATGGACAAAGTATCAGATGGTATAATAACAAAAGGAAATCTTGGGATAAGGAATTGTTAGATATTCAAAGTAAACTGGACTCTTATAAGCATAATAATAAAGAAAATATTATGGACAAGAAAGTTATTGAAGAAATAAACAAACTAAATGAGAAATACAAAGAAATTTTAACTCATAAAGTTAAAATAACTTTAGAGAATACAAGTTTTGTCTTATTCAATAAGCCCCAAATACTTACATAGACTTAAAAATAAAACAAAAAGATTGAATAAACAAAACCATATCAAAGAAATCTTTTCTCTAAGGAACAAGAAGAATGTTTCTAGTATACCAGAAATACTGGACGAATTTAGAAATCACTTTCACAAGATTAACCATAACAACATTAACATGGAACCTAAAGATAAAATAAAGGAGTTTATAACCACAAACATGAATAAAAAGCTTAATAAACAACAGATTAAACTATTGGACAAGAATATTTCATATACAGAAGTTATTACACAAATAAATAAGCTTAAATCAAACAAAGCACCGGGTAATGATGGTATTATACCAGAGATATATAAAATCCTTTCTAAAACTACATATTCATTAATACATAAGGTTTTTATTCTGGCCCAAACTGAGTTAATAACCCCCCCCATCTTGGCAATATACATTTATTTCACCAATTTTAAAACCTAATAAAGATCCAACTAGATGTTCTTCATATCGACCCATCTCATTACTTAATGTTGATTATAAAATGTTTATGAGTATTTTTGCTGATAGATTGAAGACAATTATCCCGGCATTATAGACATAGATCAGACAGGCTTCATTGTAAATAGAAATACTTTTGATAATATAAGAAGAACTTTAACATTAATTGATTTTGCAAATAGGAAAAAGAAAGATTTAACACTTATTAGTCTTGATATAGGTTCAGCATTTGATTCAGTAAGTTGGGACTATCTGTTTACCTTACTGAAATGCACAAATTTCTCTGATGCATTTGTAAATTTAATTGAGCATTTATACAAAGGAACGCTGGCTTATATTAAGGTAGGAACATATGTTTCACAAAAATACCCATTCTTAAAGGTACAAAGCAAGGATGTCCACTTTCTCCACTATTATTCACTTTAGTAATGGAGCCTTGGGCTAATTTGATTAGAAACAGTACTGACATAGAGGGTTTTGAAATAGAAGAAAATACAACATCAAAAATTCAACTTTTGCAGATGATGTTCTAATTACATCAGCAGGATCTAATTCTTCTATGCAGTCTTTATTTGATAAAATGATGAATTTTAAAAGTATTTCTGGTTTAATATTCAATGAAGAAAAACTAAAATACTACCTATATATACACGAAAAATACTCTCATTAGTGATTTTACTAAATATGTACCCAACTCAGGTCAGATAACTTATTTAGGTATAATACTATCTAAAGATATTAAATCTATTATATATAATAACTATAATACCTGTTTTCTTAATATACAAAATATTTTAATACCTGGAATAATATGTTTTTTACTATGGAGGAGAGACTTACAATTATTAAAATGATAATATTCCCCAAGATTTTATACTTAATACAATCAATAATACTTTCAACTACAAAAATAACTATCAAGAAACTGAATACACTAATGTTAAATTTCTTATGGGCACCTAATAGACCTAGGATTGCATTAAAGAAACATACTAATAGCTGGTCTCAAGGGGGTATTTCTTTTCCAGACTTTAATTTATATATTATCTCTTCTATTATAAAAGTTATTACTTTATTAATAGATCGGTCATATGTCGCAAAATGGAAAGATTATTGGGAGCTAATTAGTATGCACTTCATGAAAATCTCCTTAACACATAAAAATATGATTATAAATAACTCCATGTTGTGGTTGCTAAAGGAATTTTGTACTTCACCTATTACACCTAAACATATGGTCTGTTACCCATTAAATATTATTATTAGTTATCGTAACTTTATATTCATGCACCCTAAGTATAGGGAATGGAATTTTATTGTATTCCCTATAATTTATACTCAGGGTATGCTTATGTCATCTACTTCTGAAGGAGCTCATTTAGCTATAGATAATAATCTAAAGTACTGGTATCAGCTGATATCTGATAATAAAGTTAAAAATCTAGATTTCTTAAAACAAGAATTTGATCTAAGAGAAACTTGCTGGTTAGAGGTTCAGATCTTTAGACAACATCTCATTGATAGAATAGATCTAATGTCTATAACAGTTAAAGAATCTATTCCAAAACTGATTGATTACTTGATAATAAATTTACAGCATAAAGTTTCTGATAAAGGTAAACTTTCATATATACATAAAATTATCACACAAGAAACTTTTACAATGTAGATTCATACTGGAATTATTTCACCTCTATTAATGGGGACCCACCAACTCAACAAGATAAACAATATATATTGGAATCTGCTTATAGAACTACATCTTCCATTGTCTGGAGACTTTATACATGGAAATTTTTACATAGATCTTTTTATACACCTTTGATGATGAATAAAATTAATAATAAAGATAATCTATGTAAGAGATGTAATGTAGAAATTAATGCTGACTGGGCTCATATGTTTTATGACTGTATGAAGTTGAAAGAATACTGGAAGTCAATTAATGAATTTTTGCAGGCTCTTTTTACAGATAATTTCATTATGTCTAAGTCTCTTATAGTATTCAACACACCTGTACCTCAATGTGTTAAAAAGATTAAGCTTCCCTTGTTATGGTCTATCCTAGCAGTGGCTAGGAAAATAATAACTAGAAATTGGATTTCAGATACACCTCCTTCATTCAATGAATTTAAAAATGTTATGAATATAATGTGGCATACGGAAATAAGCACAATTAGAATGAGAACAACTAGAAAAACATCACATTTTATTGTATGGGATAATTTACAAAATTTGTTAAAAAAATTCTAATTTCAGTAGCACAGTATTTTAGTTTAATTAATTGATCTGATTGTAGTGGATGTCTTTGTAAATACTTTAGTTGTTTTGTTGAATATTATAATAATACCTATTTTTAATTATTTGTATAAAATTGTTATGATATTTCTCTTATATGTTAAAACAATAAACTTGTTTTGAAAAAAAAGAAAATGAATGCTAAAACAAACCCTTTTATATTACCAACTTTCTAATTTTATACCAGCAATGTTCAAAATATGCCTGTTTTCTAGTCTGTGTTCCCACATACCTGTCAACCTCTAAGCTTGAGAAATCTGGACAAGTTACAAAATAATGGGGAGACAAAGGTTTAAAATTAGTCACAGATTTTAAATATTGCTCTTATAAACTTAGAAAGTTGCTAGAGTAACAGCACTTGTGTTGGTATGCATTTTCTAAAGGATAAGAAGTCTAAAAATTCAAATGTAAGTCACCATTTAGTGACTGCAGTCCAGTACTATTTGCCAGAAAATCACATATTTTATGAGGAATAACCCAATAAATGGTAGGCAAAAATCTGGACAGCTGAGAGGTATGTTGCCCCTTTATTTTAGGCTTCGTCTAGATTTCTTGAGCTAAGAGGTTGAGAGGTATGCCTACCTCTTAACTGCTGCTTGCTCTAGTCAATTGCTTTTGCTTTCTCTTACACAAGCACACACTTCTGCTTTCAAGCAAGCATGCATACACTCACAAATAAAGACAGAAACTTAAACACACACACACGCATACACACACACACACACACACACACACACACACACACACACACACACACACACACACACTTTCTTTTTTTGAATGTTTCTTTTAATTTTACATTTGCTAAAACAACAGAAGTGCTGCTAAGTGAGTATAAAATAAGGTGACTGCACACTTCTGTTTGAGCTTCTCAGCACCTTAATATGATGCTATGAAGAGGTGGACTCGTTTTTCAGCAGGCATTACCTCTACATTAACTCCCTTCTGGAGAGCTTAGTTCGCCAATCAGGGTGCCTATGTACAGGTTGCCCATTCTTTAATATAATACATGAATGAGGTGTGTTGGCAATATCTACATGATGTGATTGGAGAAGTCTAGGATGGGGGAGTACTCGTGTGACATGTTATGACAATTTTTTGTTGTCCAAAAATGAATTGGACCATGATTTACTTTAATTCTGTCAAGTGCGGACTCACTTTGTTGCAGTTACATTAGATTTAGTTTTACTGTTGCTGCTTACTTTCATGCAAAAGTTTAAGGACCTACTTTAGAGTGGAAGAGGAAGTTACTATTACACAATAAACAGCCTTGTTTTAATGCTGTCAGTTTTGATTATGGAAAGTGTACACATTAAAGTGTCTGCCTAGCTGTATGAGGGGGATTACTTGGTAACAATTTCTTCGATTTCCTATGCTTTACCTCACGGTTGTTATAGTTCCCATCTTGGACATAATTTATAAACTTGCATAGATCTTGAAACATTTATGATTACATTTTAATAAATGTGTTTATGTACACATGTACTACCCAGCATTCCTGATTTTACGAAAAATATTTGAGAAAAGACTTCTTGTGTCACCTGTCTAAATACTAAGGCATGATTTTATTTTATTAACTAAATTATGAGAATGGTGACAATTTATTATTAGTAATGAGATACACTTAAACTTGGTGATGCTTCATAGTGAAAATTCTTCTTTATTTAGTGCACCCAACATCTAATTTTTTGATGAATGGAGAAAATGATGAATTGATGAGGCAAATTATGCCTTGTATGTGCATGAACATGTCTGTTCACTTTGGATGCTATTTGGGGGGTATTCTTCTTTATCTCAGTAACATCACTGTTGTTTTCCTTCTTATCAATGGATTAGGCCATGGAGAAGGAAACTTTCAAGCAACCCATGCAGAAGAGTAGCATTTCAAGCTGTTTATAGTGGGGAAGGGATGGTTTTGTTTCCATGAAAAAGAGTAATGGTCTGCTGCCTCTCAGGTGCCAGAATCTGTGAAATCATCCAAACTCTTAGAGCCCTTCACCCTAAATATACATACAACCTGGTCTTTGCACACACAGGAGTGAATGACCTTCAATACTCCAGTTTGGCTGATATGAAGAGAGACGTGGCTATGTTCTGCATGGATGTTTCGAGGATGGTAAGCAACTATTCTTCAACAGCATCCTACAATCACTGTAAATGGTGCCACAATGCAAACAAAAATCAATTAACATTAAAATTTGATTCAGTAGTTGCTGTTAATTTGGGGAGGACAGTCTTACCTGCTTCATTTGGGAGGGCCTACAACTTTTTCTGACTTTCCAGGGTTTCCAACGTTTTGGCAAAGATGCCTTCTGCCCATTGTAGTTTATTTTTGACCAATTTAGTCTCCTCCACCTGCTAACCTAGCAGTTTGTAATCAGGCCTTTCACTGTAGCTCTGCATAGTATTAGAAGACTAAACCAAGCAATGTCCATCACTGAGGCCTTCCTAACCCTTGAAGACATACACATTTGTGTAACTATTGAAACACAGTCCCAGTGTTCTGACAGCTCCTCCATTTACCTGGATTTTATTCCCAACAATCATTCAGTCCCTCTGTTGAGAGTGACTCTGTCTGTAATGAAGATGTATTTGTTTTATTCAAAACCAGTGGTGGCTAGTGACTTCAAAGCAAGGGGGATGGGGACAGAAGGTCGCAACTGAATGGGTGGAGCCCAGTACAGTAGGATGGGGCTGTATTACTGCAGGTTAATAACTATTACTTATGATCAAACAAATGTGGTCATTCACTTTTATCCACAGACCTCTTCAATACAAACCCACTCATTATAGCCACTTTACTGACTCTATACAATTTAGATGGCTAGCTGCAATCTACACTCTATGGGTCCTCCTATTACCCAGTGACTTCTTCCAGTGCTTTCCTTTCATTACATCAAAATGAAACATCTCCTGTAATGATTGTTTCAGTAGTTTATCCATGTCTGCACAAGCAGCAAAATGAAACATTTTCCCCAGCAATCCCTTCAGTAAATTGTCCATATCTGCACAGGCACTTTACTTACATCAAAATATATACTTTCCCCCAGTTATCCTTTCAGTAATTTGTTCATGAATGCACACTCTATCTTTCTCACTGTCTCTGTCACACACACACGCACACACACACACACACACACACACACACACACACACACACACACACACACACACACACACTTTAAATGCTTACCTTCTTCCCAGATCCCAGCAGTAGCACACATAGTGCCAGCAAAAGAAAAAAAAATACTTTAAAATAAATTAAAAAAAAGCTTCCTATGCTCATGCTTCTTCTTTCATGTTAACTACTTCCTTCTCCTTCTCTCAGGGCAGTCTGAAACAATAGGAAGGGCTCTTCGCTGCATCATGCAACAATCCAGTGAATCACTCATTGAGCAACTTGCCTGATGCTGCTGATCAAATCCGAATGATGACTGTGAAGCCTAATGAGAGCCTGTTTTCAAAACAGGCCAGAAATTTAAGAAGCCGATTTTTTTTTTATTTCCTCGCAGTTCTGTGCTTGTGCATGAGAACAAAAACACAACAAAAATGTCAACCATTGTCTTTCTGAGTTAGCACATTTCTTTTTTTTTCCTCTCTTTTTTAGCGAGGGGAGTCACAATCCATGCTTGCTATCTAGTGATTTAAATGTGTTAATCAGATGAAAGCATTGATCACATGTACTGCCTTCAGGGATTTCCCAGATGTCCAGTGTGATATAGGGTAATATTGCCTGCCCAGCTATCTGCAGCTTTGTAAATAATTCTATGTCATTTGTGAATATTGATATGATATATACAGAACTGTATGGTATGTACTGAGCTTGAAGAATGTCACCACAGTATACCCTGCTTTAACATTGAAGACTAACTTACAAAACTTCAAGAAAATAAGTTGAAATTGAGTGCTTTACGATGTGCTAGAAAAGTTAGTTTTAATGCAGCAAGGAAACAGGATGTCTAGAGCTAGAGGTTTTTTCTATTGTCTTGGAGAGAAGTAGTTACTAGGTTTAAAATGTAAAAAGTGTTTTATTGCTTTACGACTTCCCAGCAGGTGCACAGTTCTGAGAGATATGTATTCCTCAGACAGAGGTGGTAAATTCTGTTAATTCTCTGTACAGCCTGGGGACAAGTCAGGTGACAAAGAGTGATGCCATCCAAGCTGACCCAGCAGTAATATTTGATATTGATTTTAAAAACTCTCAGAGAGAGACCGTGCATCTTATATTTTGTCTTGAACCTAGCAAGAACATCCAGTCATCATCACATCTGCACTTGCCTGTCTGTAAGATTCTCTTTTAGATATAGATAGGAATATAGTAAAGATTAGTTTAGTTGTTTTCTGTATTTATTTGATACTGCCCTGCAATATTGTTTTAAAATATTTCCTGTGATTTTGAACTCTGAAGTAACTGTCCCCGGGATTCATGAAGCTCGGCGCAAGAACGGCATTAGGCTTGCGCCAACCGTGCAGCGTACAGATGGCGCAGTAGTGCCGTATGCATATTAATGAAGGTGTGCTGCCACCACATCCACATGCATAGGAAACGTGAATGAGTGCATGGGGCATGTCCAAGCACCGCACAGAGGCGTGGACATGTCAGCTGTTTATGTGCAACCTAAAATGCTGAATAGTACAGCCTGTCTCTAATAGTAATCACACCTGTCAGTGTCTGTGGATACTGAAACATATGCAAAGCATGCAAGACAGTTTTGCGAACACAAAAATAAGAAGCAAACACAAATGCACGTAGCTGAATATTGAGTCCCCATCCCTCAAACAAATGACATTTAAAACCCCGCGCCCGTATTCCATTGTAGTGTCAATAGTTATACCAAGTGGAAGCGAAATGCATCGTGTTAGCACGCCGCCAATAGCGAAGTCTAGCCCAATGGTCAGGGTTACCACCTGTCCCACATTGTGAGGGACAGTCCCCCTCTGAGCAGTTGTGTCCAAACCAAAACCATTATAAATGTAAAATATCCTGCGATCGTAGGGCAAAATTATGTCCCACATCTTATGTAATAGTCACATACAATAGTTATTTCTGCATGTAAAGTACCTACATGTTACAAGAAACAGAATAAGCAAGTAAACGAAAAAGAAGAAGCAGCTAAACTGCTACAACAATAAGCTTACATTTAGGCATAAAACAGAAGTACTATCTGTTGTACTGACCGTGGGTATGTGTTGCCCTGAAAAATCTGGTGTGTCCCGAATATATCCCATCCTGGCCATATGAAAAGGTGGCAACCTTACCAATGGTCAGAGCATTCACAAAATAACTGACCAGCCTCTTAATCCCCTCTAAAACCAGTGACCTTTGGAGGAAAGGTGGTGAATTACACTGAATGAATAATGACAATAATTAAGAGTAATAGATGCCTTTAACTTCAGAAAATAAGTATTAATACATATGATCTGATTCTGTCAACATTTCAAGTTAATAGTACTAATATTTTAAAAGTGTCCGTGATTGTCCCTGATTTGTCCTTGCCTTGTCCCTGTTACTGTTGAAATTAGTCCCTGAGTGATTGAGAGGTCTGAACTCATATGTACACCAACCACCTGTCACATTTGTTGCCATTACTGCTGAATACCTGCAGTGAAGTCATATATCCTAGCTACCATCTATGCGGAATGTACCACTGATGGTGTAGTGGTCATACCGGTGACTAAGGTGTGTCTGTTTCTGGGTCCAAGCCATGCAAGGGCCGCTAATTTTATGTGATGCCCAGAATAATGTCCATCGGATATAGGGAGGTAAAGCCACATACAAGCAGACATAAGCCGGGATGCGTGGCAGACATTCAACAGTATGGGAAATGTAAATAGGTATGTAGGTGTATATGTATGTGTATGTACAGACAGATTTTTTATAGATATATATATATATATATATATATATATATATATATATATATATATATATATATATATATATATATATATTTATATATATATAGATATGTGAAGGAACATGGTCACAATAAAGCAGTCATAACGAATGTGAAGGGAAATACCAGTGGTACCCCCCCACCCCGTATTATGTAGTGCCAACATATCAAGCTGGTCAGAGGTGGGCAAACCCCTGCATCTGTAAACACAGGTAGAATGGTAAAATTGGGACTAACTCTGTCCACGTGCTAATTCAGACTTTCAAATGGGTACAGGGCTGTTCCGGTCTCCAGTCGGACAAGCCTAAACCTGGATGACCACATGAACACCCTGGCAATCAAACACATGTATGTGCCAGGACTATAAGCTTTGGAGTTCTGAATATCCTCGGAGTGAGTAAACATGCAGCACGGGTCCAGAGCAGTAGGGAATAGGGAATGGCACATGTGTAGTATTGCGGTTTTCCCAGCATAAGAATGGATGCCTGCTGTGTAAGTGAAGTGTTGAGGCATCTGTTCAGGTAACTATGAACCATGGGTATACATATAAATGAAGCAGAACACCAATAATGTAGTGGTTAGAGCATCCACCTAATGTAAAGGCATTCCCGGTTCAAGTTTGAATATAGCACATGTCATTTTCCTTGGGGAATGAATGTCGCTGTGCTGTAAAACCAACATTTAAACATGTAAAGGTGAACGTGTGATTCGCATGTGGCCATTAACCTGATTCCTTCAAAGTGGTACTGTCATAATAAATAAGGCACACGTAAGCACAAATAAGTGGCAGTAAACATATGTAACAAAACATAGGCGAGTGCGCCTGCATGGGTGTAAGCAGCTCCCAGCGTAGGAAATGTATGTTTTTCGGTACAGATGTAATTTATATACACACATATATATATGTGTATATATATATATATATATATATATATATCTATATATCTACACACACACACACACACACACACACACACACACACATATATGTGTGTGTGTGTGTGTGTGTGTGTGTATAGATATATATCCACAGATATGAAATATATATATATATATATATATATATATATATATATATATATATATATATATATATATATATATATATATATATATATATATATATATATATATATATATATATATATATATATATATATATATATATATATATATATATATATAAAGAATGAACGCCGTAAGAATAAAGCATACACAAGGGATTTGAAGGGAATCGAGAGCAACTAAGGTATTATATAGTGCTTGCAGCGTATGTCAGATAAAGCTGCCCAAGAGTGAGCAGAGCACTGCTATTCACACCACAGGCAGGGTTCTACCAGTGAGCATAACATCGTTGAACTGCTACATCTACATTACACACAGATGGAATGTAGTCCATGTTAGGACCACCTACACTTGTAAACCGCAAATGGCAGTAATCCATAACACCAGGAAAGGCACGTATGTACAAATATAAATGGTGGGAGACCCTGTGAATACACGAGGTGGTTCAAAATGTGTGTAGGGCCCCAAATGCTCTGGAGAGGGCAATGTGTAAAGGTGTGTCATTGGTGTGATATCAAGTGGATAATGGCTGTTACACGTGGAAACTCAACACGGGTGGGGTGGAGGAACTATGGGTATGCGATTATGAATCCAGGAGTGCCAGGGTTGGTTGGGCCAGTTCCAATGGACCGCCCCATGTAGGTCAGCTGGTGCGTAATAGGTATATATGCATACGCACATGCAGACAACAATATGTTGAAGTACATTCTCTGTAACACATGCACTCCATTTATTGACATAAATAATATGAATGTGCACAGACAAACAAAACAGTAGCTGGAATAATAGGCTGTGCAGATGAGGAACAGGTCAAATGACACTGTATCACATCCCAATTACCAATGGTAATCTGTACATGAACATATTGCGACATCTGTCAGCTGTATAACGTGCTAAATACCGATAACAAGATAACCGGAGTGAAGAGTCGGTGTCATAATGACTAAGGCAATAGTATGCTGGTGAAGCATATATAAAACCCAATACGCATGTGTAAGTGCGTATGAGTGGAAAATGTATTGGTCAACGGACACACAGATGTATATATATTCATATATATATATATATATATATATATATATATATATATATATATACACACATATATATATACACATATATACACATAAAAAAAATATATAGATATATATATATATATCTTACTGTAAATATATACATGTACATACCTAGGTTATGTTACAGCAATTACAGGTAACATATGTTCAGACCGGGCATATGTTAGTGGGAGGTCCAGTAAACAAACGTCTACCTCCCACACCCCCCCAGCTAGGCTGGTGAGACATACAGACACGCAATAAACGTAAATACACCGCTGCTTTCCAGACCACTGTCAAGAAACTACCAGTGGGAGAGATCTGCGAGGTCTACACTTTAAACATGGGACACTAAAAATTCGCCTTGTAGGCAACCCTGTGATGTTTGGCGTGACCAGGATGTAGCTGTACATGGAACAGTAGGTTGTGCAAGTCTGACAACACATGGGCTGACAAAATGTACGACATGTGTCCCGACACAGGGAGAGTGATCAGTGTGTAGGGGTGTGTTCATACCTCAGCTGCGCTCATAGTAAGGATGAGTGCTGTAGAGGGGTGTCAGGTAGGGGAATCATGGGTATGCAATCATGGGCTTAAGTGTGCAGGTGTTGGTTGGCAGAGATGTATTAGGCCCACCCGTGGAAGTAATTAATATTCCTATGTGGGTATAGCAGACGCCCATACCTCCCAAACCTTAAGAGCACATCTACTGGATAGTCTGTAAACCATTGGGGGAACACATAGGGACTATATCAGTGAACTGTACTCGATTATCATGGATGTCCGCAATTACGAATCAGAATCTAACACAGTGCCAACTAAACCCTTCTAGAACTAGTAATATTAGGTGGACAGGTGGCAGAATACACGTAATGATTAATGAAAACATGTATGAGTCATAAACAGCATGTACTTCGACAAATGTGTATGAATACATATGCTCTGGGACTGTCAATGTGTCAGGTTAATAGTACCAATCATCTAAATGTGTCCCTGAGGGTGTTATGCAGTGTCCCTGATTCAGTGTTCATTCTCCCCGATTCGTATGTGAGGTCTACTAGTGATGGAAAGTGCATATTCCGCCAACTACCTTAGGTAGGTGATAGCATAATAGGTTGGGGTTACCACCTGTTCACCTTTGCGAGGGACATTCCCCTTTGGGCAGTTGTGTCCTGCAAAATAAATGTTATTATGGCACATGGCCTGTGATTTAGGGCAAAGAATCCATATATTGTCTGTAGTGGTTGTATAAAACGATTATGTTGTAACACCTAGATGTTATAGGAAACAGTATTAGCAACTATAATGCTACAAGAATAACCTTTTATTTAGGCAAAACGGTGAAGTAGTCTACTGGCTGTGGGTATGTGTTGCCCTGCCAAATCTGACATCTTTACATATAGGTCCTATAGGGCTGGCACCTTTCAAAATGGCCAAAGTAGGACATGCTCCCTAGAAATGTCAGACGTACCAGGTCAGAACATACCTACAGCTGTGCATAGTACAGAACTATACGTATTTGCACAAATAAAAGCTTAGTCTAGTAGCAGTCCACTTGCTTATGCTACTTCAAATAACATATAGAAGTGTCACATATACAATAACTGTTACATGCAACTATTAGAGAAACGTAGAATATAATATTGTCCTGTAATCAGGACATTTGCTATGTCTTGTTTATTTTTGCATGACACATCCGCTTATGGAGGGACTGTCCCATGCAAAGTGGGACAGGTGTTAATTCTAAAGTCCCACCTCGGCCAATTTAAAAGGTGGCAAACCTACAATAGGTATGCGGTATTATGACCCGGCAGACGGATGTGGGTACCAAAACACATTTACTTGTCTGCATTGCAGAGTATTGGTTCCCATGAATCAGCCAGATGGGAGCAGACTGTATGAGGAACACGCATATAATATGATTAACTCATTGGACAGGCCGCTGATTCCGTACAGTCGAACGCCATGCCATCACCTAATGGTCAGCCATACCCGATACTGCAGTCATGTAGTCCGATGTAATAGGCATCACAAGGGATCGTGCCCACCCAGCGTGACACATGCAAGCACCAATGTCAGTGCATGTGCAAGTGAGGGAGCAAGCGGGTGTAAGCATGTTTGGCTACCAGTATGCGAGTATTGCATTAGTAAAGAAATGTGGAGGCTAACCAAGTGTAAGAAGCTGTAACCAGAGGTCATCAGTGCTTAACACCATGCAAACCCACGCTCAACTGCTCCCAACTGCTTCAATGTGCCTTACTGTCTCTGTATCCAATGTTCTTGTTCTGCCCGCAAACAAATAACTGTCCTTTGCAAGTGTTGGTAGCAACACCCTGCGCACACAGCTAATGTGAATTACCAATACAACATGGAAAATATACAAATAATAGACAGTACCACACACATACCATACAGCACAGTCATCCAACAGTATAGCAATGTACTGGCAGATATGTCCGGACCACTGGTGTTTGCAGACCTGGCCGTCTTGTGATTACGTGTGTGAGCATGCCCAGTATGACCATTCTGCATGTTGTCAACTGACACTGCCGTCATACCTTCATGTGTTTGAGCATGCCCAGTATGGCCAACTGTATCGCATGTGTTACACGTCCAGGTAGTCTGTACTGTGGTGCCAACCTCTGCTTTGTACATTGAAAGGTGGCATGCTGTGTCTGCAGGGTATCCATCGGTCATGTGGCATTGACTGTTGCTACATTTCTGCACAGCATGGGGGGACATCTGACTGTATCCACATTCCTACACAGCACCGGGGGGGGCGCACCTGACTGTTGCTATATGTGTACCTTGGAAGGGGGGCACACCTGATACTTGTACACTTTGTCTACTACTGTACTCGTATGTCAGGTTCTCCATTTCAGTGTGTAGACCTACCTATTGTGCTGGCTAGAGGCATACCAGTGTACGCCAGTCTTTGTGGGTCTGTGGGGGGGGAGTCATCCATAGGGCATATTCAGGGGCCATAGTACAGCATTTGTCTGTGTTGGTCTACACCTGTCCAGCTGGTTGAGACTTGTGTGGGCTGTATGGACACACATGATGCTCAGCCCATTGCCCGCAGTGGGTTATGACACCCTGTGTACTACTGGCTACTATGGTGACCCCCGTATGTGCTACAGATGTCATGGTACCACTATGGACATCTACTGTCTGCTGCCTTAACATTCGGCTACCAAATTCCCTTGCATGCTCACATCCATACCATAGCTACAGGTACCAACACATTCTAATACAACTGCCAATTGGTAGGTTGATTGACTTACCTTGAGGATGTGCCAGACTTGAGGATGGTGCTGGATGGCTGCCTCTGTCGGATGCACATAGTGCACTTCCTATACATGGCTGAGCACAGGTAGTGTCATGTTTGGCATCCCTTTTATTGTCTCTGCGAGTCAGAGAGGGTGAAATTTCCTGGGTCCTTACTGTGTCAGTGCATATGCTATGCGTTGCTTCTTTGCCAAGGCCAGGCCATACTGGGCACTCCTCCTTCTGCCTACTGGATCCGGCTCAGGTTGTTCCTCCACTGAGTCACTCTGTGCCTGTACAGGCCTTGGCATTGGAGGGGGGGGCTGTGTGGCCCTGCCCCATGCTGTTCCTGCTGCAGCTGTTTCCACAGGATCATATTGTGTAACATAGCACATACCATAACAATTTGGGTGTATGTAGCTGGTGAATAATGCAAGGCTCCACCAGATGTGTCCAGACACCGAAACCGTGACCTGAGCATCCCAAATACATGCTCTATTATATGTCTGGCCTGTGCGTGTGCCTCATTATGGCATCGTTGTTCAGGTGTGTATGCATTTCTGATGGGTGTCATCAGCCACGGCTCCAGTGGGTACCCAGCATCCCCCACTAGGTGACCGTAGGGGATGTCCATATTGCAAAACTGTGGTACAGCTGCATCAGATGCCATATATCGGAATCGCCATAGCTTCCAGGGCAGCCAGCACACACATTCACTATAATGCTCTGGGCATCGCATACAACCTGGCAGTTGATGGAGGGGATGCCCCTGTGATTAATGTAGGCCCTACCCTGCTCATTGGGTGGTGCTTTGATGCATACATTTGTGCAGGCTATAGCACCCACTACCCCAGGGTAGTCTGCCATTTGGTGGAAGAGACACATATTGCTGGTCAACACCTCATGTGTGTTGAGGAAATGTACGTGCTCACTGGCATGTGGTGACATGGCATCCAGGAACTGGTGGAATACCCTGGATGCAGATGATTGTGAGATCCCCATGATATCCCCAGCTGTGCTATGGGAGGTACATGTGGCTAGTATACCAAGGCCTTCACATACCTTGATATCCACTGGGATGGGTTCCCCTTGGCCTGTTCGATGTGTCAGGTGTGGCCAGCACAGCTCAACAATCTGCTGTTGTAGGAGGTCTCTGTCCACCCCATAGTGCTCTACTATCGCCAGCTCATGTAGCCGCTGGTAGGTTACCCTGGGACTGTACAGTATTCTCTGTCTCCTCACGGAGGGTTGTTCAGCAGCATTCACATCCTCACCACCATCAGCCGCCTGCACATGTTGGTCTATGTTGCCTGCTGCAGCCCTTCTCATTTCATAGGATTGTTTGGTAAAATTTCCCCACATGTATACACCGGTGGTGTAGAGTGTGGAAAAACCTGAGGGGATGGTGCTTGCTCACTTTATCGTAGTGTTCTGGGCCGGGCTGGTCTGCTGGGCCTGTAATCTGCTGATTCTGATAAATATCACCTGTTTGCCCAGCTTGTTCACCTTGACTACTCTCCTACTGCTGTTGTCCCTCCCAATTGCACTAGGCAGGTATAAACACACCCCTAGATTAGGCGTGCTAAGCTAGGAGCAATCCCGAGACACAGGGCTCCAATCTACATAGAGTATGCCTGACACACCATGCTTTCACCTATATTTGAGTCCTGCACCTGGCTATCTATACACATACACTCTTGGGACCTGCATCACACCCTGGGGATAAATGGGATTCACTATTTTCCACCTCATTTGCATAGTATTGTCTTCTAATGCATAGTTACATATCCCATACTGAGCCTCCCCAAAAATAGCCACTGCTTACTGTCGCACATACCCGCACACAACTGGTTAAAAGTGCCTTAGTATCACTGTATTCAATGTCCCTTGTTCTTCCCAGCAACAAAACAACTGGCCTCTGCACGGCTCGAAACCGGGACCCTGCACACCACAGACAATGTGCTTTACCACTAAGCCATGGCAGATATACATACATCTGAGGTTATCATGTACAGATCATCCAGCACAGGCATTCAACAGTATAGGACATGTATTCCATCATGTAGATTTATGTGTGCTAATGTCCACATATGTGTATGTGTATATATATATATATATATATATATATATATATATATATATATATATATATATATACACACATATACATATACACACACATAAGTAGATATAGAATATATATCTCAACAGCAGACCACATGACACCAAAGCATTAGACAAGAATGAAAAGGAAACCACATGCACCTCCTGCATTATGTACCGGTGTTAATATCAAGGCAAGTGTGTCTCTGTGCGTTACATGGGTTCAGACTGTATTAAGGGTAAGATTAGGGCTGCTGACATTACTCACAAGACCTATAGCCGAATGTAGGTGTATTTCTTGCCAACCCAGTCTTTTGGCTGATTGTGATATTTATGGCCACTATATAGGAAAACAACAAAACATGCTCCTCAACACATCCAGTAGCTAGCCACTCACAGACACCAACACATAGGATATGACTGCCAAACACACGCACCTGTCATGTCATGGAATAGAACACCTACCTGTTTATTCTATCACACTGCAGCATTACGCAGTTACAGAACGCACTACTGAGATTACTGGAACATATCACTCCCAGAGGTGTACTTCTAGGTGGGTGACATCATCAGCAATGGCAAAGTCGGCAATAGGGATTGTATAGAGTGTGAGCAGTCTAAAAGCATTATTCTGTCCCAGGCAGATGGAGGCACACACACACACACACACACACACACACACACACACACACAGTTGGCATGGCTGAGATTAGAACACCGACCTAATTACCTTATCACACTACAGCATTACGCAGTTATAGAAAGTGCTACTGAGATTACTGGAACACAGCACTCCCAAAGGCGTACTTCTAGGTGGGTGACATCATCAGCATTGACAAAGATGGTGACAGGGATTGTATGGAGTGTGAGCAGTCTAAAAGCATTACTCTGTCCCGAGGCAGACGGAGACACACACGCACACAGTTGGCATGGCTGGGATTAGAACATCGACCTAGCTACCTTGTCACACTACAGCATTACGCAGTTACAGAATGTGCTACCAAGATTACTGGGACACAGCACTCCCAGAGGTGTACTTCTAGGTGCGTGACATCATCAGCATTGGCAAATTCGGCAATAGGGATTGTATGGAGTGTGAGTAGTCTAAAATCATTATTCTGTCCCCAGGCAGATGGAGACACAGACACAGTTGGCATGGCGGGGATTAGAACACCGACCTAACTACCTTATCACACTACAGCATTACGCAATTACAGAACACGCTACCGAGATTATTAGGAAACAGCACTCCCAGAGGTGTATTTGCAGATGGGTGACATCATCAGCCTTGCTAACGGTGGGTATAAGAAATGTATGGAGTGTGGCCAGTCTAAAAGCAATTTAGAGTCCACTGGCAAATGGGGACAGACATACACACACACACCAGTGTCGGGTACGGAACACCTGCCTATTTACAGATTACTATTACAATACTACATATGTAAGAATCGAGCCACAAAGACTACACATGTCAAGGCTGTCATTATGACCGTCTGGGAATGCGAATATCAACACGGATGCTGGCAGTTAAGATGTACATACATGTGAACCTGTGTGTTTAAAGTATGAATCCATCCTGACCTGGAGTATGCCCATCTGTGAAATGGACGACTATTGCCACTATTCTGGGTTACAATGGCCCTGCCCATACACAGAGGCATATAACCAACACAAG
This sequence comes from Protopterus annectens, assembly GCF_019279795.1. Classification (NCBI taxonomy): domain Eukaryota; kingdom Metazoa; phylum Chordata; order Ceratodontiformes; family Protopteridae; genus Protopterus; species Protopterus annectens. The sequence goes on from NC_056732.1 coordinate 1,223,996,311, forward strand.
GTGTCACTGGGCATGCTCACACACTTAGTAGCACGGGACTGTTCGGAATACACTGTGTCCATCTACACAAGGATATACTGGGCATGCTCATACACTTAGTAGCACAGGGCTGTTCGGAATGCACTATGTGTCCATCTACGCAAGGATATACTGGGCATGCTCATACACTTAGTAGCACAGGGGGCATGCTCACACACTTAGTAGCACAGGGCTGTTCGGAATGCACTATGTGTCCATCTACACAAGGATATACTGGGCATGCTCATACTCCTAGTAGCACAGGGCTGACTGGGTTGCACTCTGATGCTAAACACGGAGGGCCACAGTGGCCATGCTATTACAGGTAGACGTAAATAACACATTGTAATGGGCTCTGGTGTTGGTAGTTGTCATTTGTAGCAGGAACACTACTCTACATATATTTGACACCGGTCTTTAACAAAGCAGCTGTCATTCTGGGATGATATGGCTGACAGTAGGCAGGCCTTTGACACATATCACATGCATCCATGATACAAGGGAGTGTGGATATTACCCAAGTCGCATCCGCCCACACGGTGCCATTCTAAGGCAAATGTCCTAAACACAGGTTAACTCCCATACACCTACAGGACAACTGCATTGTTTTCTTATGCTAACCAGTGCTAGATGTGTAGCATCCATATTCATAGCTGGCCACTGTAGATCCAACATTGAGGAGTACTGACATCTGTGCAGTGAGGAACACCTGGCTGATGTCTCTGTAGTGCACAATAGCACTACCACCATATACCTCAGAACCTAGCACTACCACCATATAACTTAGAACCAGACATGTGGGCCATAACACAGGTACAGACCGCTCCAGGTGGTGTACCCACATACATAAAGGCCACTCACATGTACTGACCGGTCCCCCCATGAAAGGCATCACAGATGAGCCATGTGCAGGACACAGTGTCACATGCTGCATTCTAGGATGTAAACTGCAGACACCACCATGACCTCGGACTACCACCATGCAACCATACATGTTGCATGACAGACGAGTATGCCACCATGTGACCCTTGACCTGTGTACTGTACTAAGCTCTACATCAACTGTAGACAGTACACATGTACTGACACAGCTGCATCATGTGTTATGCAATGCAATGATACTTCTGTCTGTGACCAGGTCTGCTGTACACATACCAAGGCCCCTCAGTACTGTCCACCATTAGCAGATGTCTGTTTCTGTACAACAGTACACACCCTCATGTATGGATATGACATACATGTACCTGCCCTGGGTATGTACATGCCACACACACAACATACCTGTAAATAGCATAGCTGTTGTAGTCCTTTGTGCAAACAGGTGGCTACAGCCATTACACACATGCACATGGAATGTAGGTCCATGGCTGCTGAATGCTAACAGTACATAAGGTGTGATATCAATGTTGACAGAGGTAACATCCCCTCTGTACTGGTCACCCATCATATCATACAACAATCCATGTGTTATGTATGTTATTACACATATCCACCAATTGCAATGCCTACAAACATGACCAAATGTCAGGATTGTAGGACCTACACACCTGTACATGTAGTGTTGTGCATTCAGATAACATGCATGCACAGTTGCTGATGTATGCAGGTGGCATGTATCCTAGTGCATCATGCAACTACAATGCAGCCTCGACATTGCCAACTGTATATGGTGATATGCTGAATGTACAGAAAGATGTACCACAGGTATGGACAGATGTGTTGAAATAACTAAGTGGCGGGACATCTTTGCAGATGGATGTTTGCTGTGGACAGCTCACAAGTGTGTCACAAGCAGTCCTACAATACCCTGTGTAACCGGTAAGCAATGGTTTCATTAACTGAAGGACATAACACACAACTTAGACAGTGGTAAGGGTGATAGCGAAGGTAAATCACTTGACACCTGTTAATAGATATGACGTCCCTAGTGCATATATCAGCACTGTTGGCACAGGAAGCATCAGTACAGTTTGTAACACGTGCAATACTGCTGTACATCTGACATACATAACATGAGCTAGGCAGGTCTGAGATTCACAGTACTGGCATGTGTGGTTGCGTGTGTGTCCATATTTGTCACGTATTGTGGGGAATACATCTCAATTGTTACTCACTCTCCTGTACACTAGTGTACACATCTGTATAGACTGCAATGTATAAAGCAGGACATAGGCAGGGGCATGTATCTCACACATATGAGGTATCTGTATGTGCATGACATAGGTGTATTAATTACTGAATGCCACAGTGTGTGTATGTAGGGCTGACTGGTCCCTGGCGTGAGGATGTATGTTACCATACTGAACTGATAGGACCCTTCCCACCATCCAGGCAATGCATTCAACTATCCATGTTGATGTCCCCGATCTTAGGCCGTACTGACTACCTGTACATGTGTATTCTCTGTGGTGCATCATGTAGGTGCACAGTACTGTAATGATGATTTGCACATAGGCAGGGGTCCTCAGCACACCAGTAGCAACTGTGTGCAAGTGTGTTTTACTGTGTCAGTGAAGCCGTGAGTGTGTGTGTGTGTGTGTGTGTGTGTGTGTGTGTGTGTGTGTGTGTGTGAGAGTGTGGGTTACAGTGTCACTGAATACATGTGCGTCAATACCTGAGTGTGTGGGTGCAGTTGTGTGTTGGCATCTTGTCATGGGAACGTGTATTACTGATTCCCATTGAGGCATCACACTTCCCACAGGCCTCTACCCTTGTAATCAACTAGACCACTCTCTTACCTCACCACTCCATGTAAATGTACCTGTGATGTCACCCTTTATGGATGTCATGTCTGTGGCCACAGTAGCTTAATACACAGCTATCATGCTCTTGGAATGGTAGACGTGTTTGTAACGTGGGACATTCTCACTGGTATGTGGCAGCTACACGGTGCATGCTGGTATATTCATACATACCTGTGAGTAGTCCACATTGACATATGGAACACTCAACTGCAAACACTGACATCCACCAGCATGTGCAATTAGACCTGAAGAAGGATAGCAGAACAACATCACCAACATGCATTTCCTGTTTTTACACAAGACACATACTGTTAACAGTATTGTGCACCTGTACTACATGGTATATCTGCTGACTGTCAACATTCCTCAACATTTGTAAACTACACATATCATCCTAGTCTGTTCACCCTGTGCATCAGACCATATGAGCATGTCCCTGCACCGATGGTGTGGATGTCAGGGATGCGGCACAGGCATCATCATATGAACAAGGTGTTAATGTTTGCCGGAGGCCTAGGCTGCACTGTTGTTACGCAAGACACATACTGTTAACAGTATTGTACACCTGTACTACATGGTATAGCTGCTGACTGTCAACAGTCCTCAACATCTGTAAACTACACATATCATCCTAGTCTGTTCACCCTGTGCATCAGACCATATAAGCATGTCCCTGCACCGATGGTGTGGATGTCAGGGATGCGGCACTGGCATCATCATATGCACAGGGTGTTAGTGTTTTCCGGAGGCCTAGGCTGCACCATTGGATGACATCATGTGTGTGGGTTTGGGCCTTTGATCTCTAATTGGGCGTGTGTGGATGTTATGCATGTGTATGTTGCCGTGCCCTACATATGTGTCCAGTGTGTGTGTGTGTATGTCTGCACACAGTTCTCCCATGTGTCTGGTCTACACAGGGGTATTATTGACAGCTGCAGACTGTACAGGTGAGGGTTTACAGTTCATGGTGTCTGGCTATGGACATGTGACCTGTGCCTGCCAGGGGTTGCACGGGCACTATCAGAGGTGCAGATTGGGTACTGTTTGATGTCACTAGTCCACTGGAACCGTGTCCCTGTTGGGACTATCCCTGGTCATGTGCACATGGCCTGCTGTGTCGTGGTGTGGACAGCACAGCACCAGATGCACTGCTGCTACTACCGGCACTATGGGAGCGAGCATGGGAGGCAGCTTGTACACGTAGACCTGACACAGGTGATGTCGCAGGCCTACGTCCACGTACCCGATGCCTCACTCCTACAAGATGTTCCAACACAGACAGCTCACGCTCATGGATTGTCATGCCACGGTCAAGGAATCCAACCATGTTACCCAACCGTCTACCCAAAGCATCAGCAATCTGCTGTTGAGCATTTACCATTGCCTGGATGCTGTTGTTTAAAGAAAGGACAGCAGCCCTCTGTAACCTCTGATCTTTTCTGTTGCACCATTCAGCACATACCTGTGCCTCCATTACAGCTTGAAACATGCGTCTGGCGACACCAGCTGCTGTGCTCTGTCATGCAGGAGCATGTTGGCCAGAGGTCCTCCTACAAGCAGCACTGGCCATCTGCCTATGTGGGGCACCACCAGTAGTTTGGCTGACGCCATGGTGTGCAGGCACACCTTCCATAGCCCCCACAATTTCCTGTTCCAAGCTACCACGCACCAACTGTCCTTCCTCTATGGCCACTGATAATGGGGTATGTGCAGATATGGGATCTGTATGTGGGGATGAGGTGAATATAGATGGAATGGCAACCAATGGCACAGTTTCAGCCCCTGACAACTCTGCCTGTGACCCAATCATACGTTCATCATCACTGCTAGAGTCGGTGGGGACACTAACATCTGATGTACCGCAGGAGGGCAATGCACCTACATCACCTGTGAGGGCAGACAAGAACTGTACATTACAATCTATACAATAGACACACACACACGTGCATATGATATGACAGAAGGCATGCAACATGCATGTGATATGGCAGACGGCATGCAGTGCAGACAATAATAGTGGTAGTTATCATACATCCCTAGGTTGTACACAGCATGCATGTGTGATAGCAGATGGCATGCAAATTACACAACCATAGTAGTGGTTAGCATACATCCCTGTGTTACACCATGTGGACCAGCACAGGTTAACAGTACACCTGCTTGATGTGTGGCATATGACCTTGATAATCACATGTAGTATGACATGTGATCTGCTGATGTGTGCAATGACATGCATACATGTTTAACACAATGGTGTCCTGTCAACTATACACTGGGGCAATGTGTACCAATTCAGTGTTGTCTGTCCACCCTACAGATATACTGCAAATTTAGCTGATGTGCATTGCCATTGCAGGGAATCATGAGGAGTCTCTAGTGCTATACAGTGTGAGTTACAGACAGGGTTCATAGCCATGACTGTGTTCAGATACAATACATATATACTGTGGAATGTGACCCACATCACTGAGGTGTATACACACTAAACCTTGATGTGAATGTTGTGACACAGGTCACTGATGGGTATACAGATGACACCCCTGCACATCTGCAACCATATTGCTGCACCCTGGCAAATATGGGCAGACATGGTGAACACGCTGGTACACCATGTCCCACATGACATCTGTGTAGCACACACACACACACACACACACACACACACACACACACACACACACACACACATACACACACACAAGGAGCTAGTATGGGATTTATGTCCATCACCAGCAACTGGAATGTACTGTATCTGTGGCCTGATGTGGATACTGCACAGGTAACTGCTGTCATGTTGCAACACCTTCAAGATGTTCAACACATCCTATGTGGTGGATTGATGTTACGCCTACACAAGATGTGCACAGGCCTGTCAGATGTCTAGCGTTCCACATCTACATTATGACCATTATATAAAGGCCATGACTGAACAATGTGTAGCCATTGTACGACAGGGTGTACACACAAGCACAACACTTCTAGTGTGTGTGTGTTTCTCCATGTCTCTGGCCATCCTCCATGGCCATGTGTGTACATGTGTTGTCCAAATTATACTGATGGGCATCTATTTCACATGTCTGTGTTGTCCGATATGACATATATGCTCCACTGACAGCAGGGTTATGCAGATAAAGTGTGGTATGTGGGATATGCTTTCAGGTTAGGTAGGCAGTGTAGCAGCCAGGCCAATAGATGTCATGGACATGTCATGATGGCACATCACATTGTGTGACATTCATAACAGGGCTATGATCCACACCGGTGAAACCTGTGTGCTGGCCATACTCCAGCCCACTGTGTAGTACTGTTTGTATTCACCACATGTGTAGATCAGATCTGTTGTACATTCCTAAAGTGAACAGCACCTCCACCATTGTATGCACAGCTGTCAACACATCTGCCAATAAAGTTTGTGAGGATTCATGTCGGTGAGATGATTCACATAGTTTGCAAGTGTGGCACATGGATAGTCATTGTGATGCATTGCAAGTCTGACCCGTATATTATGACAGGACCATACATTATGTGTACATGTTGTGAATGGCCACATGGCAGATAGATTTGGGCATTATGGTTCCTGATAAATAATAACACTCTCACTTGCAATGGGCTGCTTTCAACGCAGAATGTCAGTGGTACCTAAATAGGAGTAACACAGCAGTATGAGCTTAATCCACCCCTGTATAAAGGCTACAGGGAGCAATGTGCATAACACATACACCAGTACATTAGACTATACTATGGTGTATGCACATGTGTGCATACACAGAGTAGCATACTATAGTATGCGGCATGTGTGTATGCATGCCTTGCATATTATGTTACATTACATATTGTACAGTGAAACATGCAGCTATATGGAATATAGTTGTTATAGGTGCAGTACTGACTTACCAGGCAACTCCAGGCTCAGTGGTTGAGAGACACCCACCTCCACAATATCGGCTAAATCTTGTGGATGTGGTTCTGCAGGTGTCCCCAGGTTGGCCTGTAGCTCCTTGGTACTTGTGAGTGGGGGCTGGGTTGATGGTCCACCACCTGTTGCACCTTGTTCCTTGGCGATTGCATTTGCACACTGTTTCGCCCATCTAATGAGGTCTGTACAGTGTCTGCACACCTGCTGGTATGTGCGGTTGTGGCCACCCAAATCATTAACCCTCCTGCGAAGTTCCATCCACAGGGCATCCCACTGCTGTGCATCCTGTGGCACTTGGCTGAACAGGATATTGTGATGATTGAATAGGTATGGGATGAGGACCTCATCCTCCAAGCGTGTAAAATGGTGAAGCCTTGCACGCGGCATACCTGAAAGACATAGTTACCGAGACAGGTCACAGTACCTCAGAGACATACAGAGCTACACCTGAACATACATGTGTATTGCATTACTTCAGTTTAAATAGTTGTATTTGCAAACCTACATGATGCTAATGTGTTTGTGTCACACACATGTGGCACTCAATGTTGAGTGGATATTATCACCATATGTGTGTGTGTGCGTGTGTGTGTCACCTGATTACATTGCTCATGTCTGTTTGCCTGTACTGGTGTTCCTATCTATCAGCACATGGCTGGATGTGTCCACATTAATGCAATCGACTTTGATGCAGTGTATATGTCACATATAAGGACTTACACTACCTTAACAGACATGACCTGTGACCCTGCAGACATACTCACATAAGGTTTTACATGTATGTGTTCTGCCATATACATCTACATAGCACTGTACAGTGATTCAACATCCTGCCATGTATCACCTGTGTTGCACATGTGAAACACATGGGACACTGGCTAGCCAGATGGTATTTGCAGGGATGGATATCAACTATGGCATTTACAGTCAAAGTCAACTAGTGGGCTATATGCCATGGGCCATGTATGTATGTAGGATGAAAGGTTACCTGGCAGTAGCCAACAGGTGGGTCTGTGGGGCGAGGTGGAGCAGTGCCACATTCCTGATCCACAGGGTTAATGATACATATACCATGCATTACCATGCGATCATCACACCATGTCTGAGAGGGGAGCGATGTGCAGCTTTGACGGACAGGAATGCATAGTATGGCAGGACTATGTCAAGTGTATGGGACAAGGATCTGTCCAGCATGAGGTAGGTGGATGTCCATGAAGTATATGTTCGAGATCAGGATGAGTACGTGTAGCATGTCCGACATCACTGGGTTGGACGTGGATTTATTCAGGGTATGCATCATCCTACATAGCAGAGATGGGGAATGGGAAGGCTGGTGTAGGCCATATGCACATGGCCAATACCCCTTAAAGGAAATATGTGATCTGATATGGGTCACTTGAGTGGTCTGTATGTCTGGACAATGATCTCTATATTCATGAATGGCACCCTATGATTATTTGGGTTGCCACATATGACTCCCTGGTGGGTGTGGTGTCGTAGCTATCACAGGAAAGACCACTGCCCACTGACCACTGCCCAGCTGCATCCCCTCACACACAAGTGCCCATTATGATGACAGCTGCCTAGGTGGTAGTTCATGGGTACAGGGTTATTAACATAGGGGGTGACAATGCGAGTCAGCTATTGCTCCTAGGTCATAGTCATTCGCATACTTCAATAGGCAGATGCCTTCTGTTTGTCTGTGAGGTATGGACTACAATGAGGGGAAATAGAATTCATTAACCCTGACATACTGTAGCTGCCACTGGTGTGATGATCACGTATTATTCAGACACTTTCTGTAGTGTTGTTTCTGCCAGCAGTCTTGTTGCTAAACACTCCTGTGACATAGGAATGTACATCTAGTATACCGAGTGTAGGTGGTACACAGTATGGGTGATGATGTCCTATGACCTTGCAAGGTTATGATATGCAGTGTGACATCAACCATACTGTCATCTACATCTATACTGCTGACATCACTTAAGTGATCAAGGTTCATGGCCTTCCAGTCCAGACTCAGCAGAGTAGTATGCAGTACTTCCCATTAACGGTGGTGTCTCCCCCTTTGTTGGGTTGTGATACCTGTTGGTGCGCACCATTCAGTGTGTACACAATCTGACATGGAGCTATGTTTTACATGATGTGTACGTGGAGAGCATCTTGTTTTGCCATATGTGTATGATACAACCTGTGATGTGGGCAAGTCCCATGCAGACCGAGTGCAACTTGTACCTGCAAAGTTGTGGGTACAGGGGCCCTGAGGTGTACATGGATATATGCTTGTATACCTGTTGGGGGGATGGGGACGTGTTTTTATATTATCCAAGACTCTATCTGGATTGCTTATTCATGCTAAGCACTTGTTTAGGACTTGTAAACAGTACGAAAGTTAATGATTACTATAGCACTGAATCTTCCACATCACCTACAGGTAAGGGTGAACAGGTTTTGAACATACTTTTCTCAATTGCATAGAGTAATGTAGCTGTTGTACTCACTTTCCTCACTTATCTAGGTGAATGTAGTTCTATATTCAGGCATGTCCAAGAGTCAACTGCCAGTGTTCTCACCTGTCTATCTGATGAATATGGACATCTTGAGGCAATGTACACATTGCTCATGTACACAGACAAGCGTCTTCGCCTACCACCCAACACTACAACCTGTGAGAGCTGCACTCATCTAGCCAAACTGGAGGTAAAGGTCTCTCCAACCGAGCCTGAGCCTGACTGTCATGTGGAGAAGGTACACAGTCGTACAACACCACACTCATCACTTAAGCTTCACTGTATCTACCCCACCATTAACTGGGAAAACTACTCATGTACCAACACATTAGCTCAACGGTTTCTGGAATTCATAAACACCAATGCCCTGACTCAACATATCCATGCACCCACCAGGGGCAACAATATCGTACACCTAGTCATTACCAACATGAGTGACTGGTGCTCCACACGTGAAGCCAACTCCTCGTTGGTCTGATCAGACCATGTGCTGAACACCGTTGATATCCACATCCCGCACCTACCCTCCATTAAGCGAACCACAGTATAATATGTCTACAAGGCCAAGTGCATGCTTCTTAAGGCAGATGTGGTGGACGTTATGACACCCATGCAGATGGACAGTACTGTTACAACTGCTGAATCCTACACAAATGCACTCTATAAACACTTACAGGAGTGCATGGCTTGTGCTATCCCAAACAGAACCAGGACGCTATACTCATAATTAACTAAACCAATCTGGTGGTCCCCTGCCATAAACATATTGTACTACAGGAGGAAAACACTGTTGCAAATGAGAGTACAATACCATGTGTGGAGGAGATCCCTGGCCAGCCTCAGTAAGAAGGTGAGATCCCTGATACGATCCTCCAAAGCTAGCTGCGAAAACTTTAACGCAACTAATACCAACAGCAACCATAGAGCCTCGATGTCAACAACCAGATCTGCTCTGAGTTACAGGACAAAGGCATGAACATTACAGAAACAATGGATATTGGCAACATCCTGGCAGATCCCTCTCAAAACTGCACACTCTGAAGGCAATATCTCAGCATCCATGGGACTGGACAACATCCCAGGCTGCGTTTTACACGAACTTCAGATCGTACTGTCTCCTCACCTACTCACCATGTTCAATAATAGCCTCACATCGGGCATAGTGTCCCCTGAATGGCGCACAGCAACAGGTATCCCACTCCACAAAGGTGGCACCACAACGGACCATGGGACCTATTTCCCTATAGGCCTGACTGGCCTGGTCTGCAAGGCTATGGTGCACATCATGGATTACTGTCAGAGACATTGGGTACCTCCCAACCTTTGACCTTGGCATGGTCCGGCCTTAACAATGCCAAACATGCCTCCTAAACCTGGTGGGCTTCTTAGAGGCAGTTACCAAGGCATTAGATGAGGGTAAGGAAGTCCACACAGCCTACCTAGATCTCTCATAGGCTTTCAACACCATTCCTCCTTCTGGTATTATCAACATACCCATCTGCCTGAACATTAACCCCTACATCATGTGATGGTTTGTAAAGTGGCTCACGGACAGAACACACACAGTAGGAGTTGCACACCCTAGGTCCGACTGTATATCAGTTACAACTGCCATCCCCCAGGACTCAGTCCTAGGACCCCTCATGTTCGGTATATACTTCTCTGACGTACAGACAAGCATAGGAGTGCTTTGGCTAAAAAGGTTTGCAGACGACTGCAAACTAGGGGACATAATTGTTTCCCCAGATGTTACAGACACCCTCTGGAAGGGTCGCACTGAGACGGCTATCTGGTGTTATCACGGCATCAAGCTGAATGCCTAAAAGTGCATAGTCAACCCCTTTGGATATAACTAATTACCCATGGACTACCACATAGGTGCTAGTCCCCTACATACAAAGAAGGTATTATGGGATACAGAAACACCAGTAGATAGCAATCTCTCCTTCGATACCCATAATGACAAGATGGTTAGAATATCCTTCTACATGGCCCCACTAATCTCTAATGGGTTCGCATCCATATCAGAGGGGCCATTGTGACTCTACACTTGTCATATCAGACCCTTTAAAGGATACAACACCTCATTTGGGATATACCTTACAAGACAACTGCAATAGCTTGGAAGACCACACCAGTACCACACCAAGAGGATTACTGACCTCAAACAGATGACCTATGCAGCCCAACCTACAAAAATCCAGCTGTACCAGTTGCATACCGCTTACTCACAGGTGTACTCTGCTTGACATACAAGGCCCATGTACAACCCTGTATTGCTGGATATGCTCCACCTAAACAGAAGCCCCTGAAAGCCACGTGCTCTAGGGATATACTCCTAACCACAATAATGAGTAGGACGTGCTGAACGGATAGATTCCTGTCCCGGTCACTCCCTATGCTTTGGAACATGATTCCAAAGTAAATCAGGCAGGGCCCCACATGAGCACTCTTCAAAGGAAACATTGCCGTGTGGATGGGAGACAGACATGTACCAGGTGATCACTGCAGTGCCTCTGCTGGACAGAGGCACAGGGAACTATTGGCTATGCCATTCAGAGGCACAGGGTACCAACCTATGGGGGTGGCGAAAGACAACACACTCTAGCTAGGCTTACAGATACCCTTGGTAAGACAGCCTAGTACCTACCTTTGCACATATTACATGTCTTATGTGCATGGATAGTTAAATAGCTCTTCCATTTTACTTTGCTATCATGCTGATAAAGTGTTGGCTCACTAAAAGACATATGTATCCTGTTATTGTGTATTGTAAATGCCAATTGACATAACTAATGTTTGCCTACCAATACAGTAATGCTATGTAGCTTGTAATACATATCTGCCTACAATACTGTACATTACACAGTTATTGGCACAATATCCCACAATGCAAAACATACTTGCACAGTGGCCCAACCTTCCACATGTTATTCTCTGTATTACACCCATACATATGGCTACAGTTACAATATATCAACATATACTATCCCCTGTTATAGCACATACTTGTTGGACCAACCCTGCCACTGACGTCGGCTGGTGAGGAGTATTTCTGTTCAAAGCCCTTATACAGCATTCCTTGTGGTGAATGCGGTGTTTGCCTTGTGACCTACAGCAGTACACACAAATACTACAAGTGTGACTATGCTCAACAATACATCACTACAAGATAACTGTTTCCACTATATGGATTGCGTGCACTTTAAATACTACAGAATAGTACTACATACACAGACATACTGACTGTTCTACATACCTTATTAGTAACCTGACATATCATTAACAGTTGATTCAATCCTTTTTGGTTTGCGTTTCAATGTTATTTGTAATGTTCCGCTGGTACATACAGATGGTTTGAATGTGTGATAACACATCCTTTTCTAGTTACATATCGGTAACATGTGGTATCCTGCCCACCAATTGCTGTTCCAAAGTAGATAATTGGATGCACATCAGCTGTGCAGCTAGTCCATTAGCCGATACCATGGCAACAGTGGTGTATAAGTGAGTACTCCTTTTAGGGGTTGTCCATTTGCCTTACTTTCGAGGGAGATGGCCTAGATGTGTTATTGCAATATATTTCAACAGCTATATGGAGACACGCAGAGATATATTAGTTTCATGACTCCCGTGGACTGTGTGTAATGGCTAGACAATTTAGTTCTACATGTGAGTACAGCTGTTATATTTTGGAACAGTGCTACTTATGCAGGGTTTGTTTGTACCTGATACTTCTGCAGATGTTTAAGTCTGGCAAGGATGGTTGGCCAGCTCAAAGGCCGTATGGCTATGCATAAACTGTTATGTGGTGTACAGTGTGCTCACCAGACATCCTTGATTTGGTGTACAAGTGTAGCATACTGTGCTGTTACTCACTAATGGCTAACACATCCCGGTGTATGCACAACCCTCTGAAACAAGATTAGTGCAAACAAACCCTATTACATCAGCAGCTGTTCCATTGTATAACAGCCGCTATTTCACTTAGGGTCATGTTAGTGTATCTCTGACAAGGTATGTTAAGGCTTCTGTAGATGTCGTACAGTGTGTGAATGATTTGTGATGTTATTACAGTTTGTATTGTAATATGTTTGGGTGTGGAGGTGATGTTGGTGGGTGTGCATAGCAAATGCAGGTGTGTAGAAACTGCTTTTGTACATAATCGCTATGTGTGTGAGGGTTCCTTCCCTATATGAACACCTATCCTTTTGTGGACTACTACAATGGTATTTGCAGGCTGATTCATTAAGGCACTGTTATGTGGTTCCTGTATAGCATGCAGGTGATGTTAGTCCTTGAATCCCTTCGGTAATACATCTGAATGTAATAACGTGTCATAGGTATTTGCAGTCATCGTAGTTGTGTTGGTGACTGACCCTCTTTGGCTAGGGTTGCCACCTTTTCATATGGCCATAGTGTGACCTTTTCGGGACACACATCTGATTTTACAGGCCAACACAAACCCACAGTCAGTGCAAGGGATAGAACTTTCCTTTCTTGCCTAATTATAAGCTTATTCTTGTAGCAGTTTAGTAGCTTAGCCTGTTTCCTGTACCATGTAGGTACTTTAGATGCAGAAATAACTATTGTATGCAACTATTACAGTACATATGGGAAATAATTATGTCCTACAATCCCAGGACATTTGCCACGTTTAATATATTTGGTCAGGACACAACCGCCCAAAGAGGGAGTGTCCCACACAAAGTGGAACAGGTGGAAACACTATCATTGGCTCATGTCCATAGCACATATTTGTAATGGTGTATAGGCATATACTCTCCATATCCTTTGTTCATAATGGTTGGTAGTGGCGGAATGTGTGATTGCTATAGTCTATGTTATACACATATGTGAAACCTTCAATCACTGTATACGGGAGACCTACAGAATTCTGAAACCACAGTGGTCCGACGCACACAGTCCCGGGAACAGACTCCCATACCCCACATTACCAACATCGACAGTAACTCACGAAGGTAACACAAACATGGAACACACACATGCACACACAGACACACTGCTACCCAACACATCCAAACAAACCATCCTACACTACATATGAGCAGGTGGCGAAGCCCTCCTACACACCCCATGTAGGTGTCTGTGCCCCACACACCACCCACTACTTTAATATTCTACATCCTAGGTCGCGCAAACAGACGCACAAAGCTAACCCACAACCACACATTACAGTCACCCAACAACACACACCACACACAGAACACACACTTACACACACTACAGCCCTAAGAAACACACGTACACACAGTAACCTACCCAAACCGCAACACCAGAAGCACTGACTAACTGTCCATTAACATTGTGAGATTACACCTCATGCATCTGGTGTTTTGGTACTGTGTTCTTTTGGACCTTAAGCCTCGGGATTACGTGCATCAGTATGTAAAGCAGTCAGTATGTGGCAGGTATCCCATTTATATGTACCTCCATGGTTATGTAGATGTTGTTAACCTATCTATATATCTACATATATATGTATATCCCCATATATTGACATATCTTTCTCTCTCTCTCTCTCCCTCGCTCTCTCTATATATATGATTGTGTGTGTATATATATATATATATATATATATATATATATATATATATATATATATATATATATATATATATATATATATATATATATATATATATATATATATATATATATATATATATATATACACATATATATATATATATATATATATAAAACATACACCTTTCATTGTGTCCATGCCAGTTCATCCTATTTCAACACATTCCTACCTTTTGTGTTTTATCCTGTCAGTATACACAACTGCCATTGGTACATCTCAGGTAGCTTAGTGGTATGTTATTGTGATGAATGTGTACATGGTTACGTGTTCTAATCCTAGCAGTGATATCTCAGAGCTGGCACTGGTAGTGCAAGGGTGATGAACGCACATTTCAGTGGTTGTGTGCTCCACATGTTTATTATTCTGTGGAGAACTACCTATATATGCAAGCTGTGTTTAAGGTATACTATGTAATATGTACACATCTGTGAAGATTCCTGTCATGGATACTCCCCATTATTTGGAAACACATCCCTGATTACATTATACCAAACCCCTCACTAACACTCCTGGGAATCCTTGCAGAGTGGGTGGTGAACAGTAGCTACACCCCAGGGATCCCGCAAGTGTCTCTGCTCCACAGAGGGTCAGTTAGTTGATCGATGGGGTGGCGACAGCAGACACATTTTGCCTATGCTTCTGAGTGGCCTCGGCGGTTGGCCATGTACCTACCTATGTATCTGTGAACCTGTACAAACAGTATGGACACATGCTGATAGCTTAATATACTGTTCAGGTATTGACTTACCTTGTGCCAATGGCGGTTGTGTGTACAATAGTTGAGGGCTGCCTATGTAGGATGCACACAGTCGACCACCTATACATGACAATTTACAGGTGGTCATGTGTGTGTGCCATCCATGTTTGCTGTGTGTGCAGGTGGGGAAGGGTGTCAGTCCATGAGTGCCTACACTGTCAGTGTGTGTGCTATACGTTCCCTCTTTGCCAAGCCATGGGCATACTGGGCATGCCTCCGTCTGCCTACTGGGGCTAGCACAGGGTGTTTGTGGTCTGAGTCCCCCTGTGCCTGTGGGTCCCTTGGCAATGGTGGTGGGCTGGGAGGGCTTTCACCATTCTGTCCCTGCTGCAGCTGTTTCCGCAGGATCATATTGTGTAGAATGGCACATACTATGAAGATGTGGGCACACGTTCCTGGAGAGTACTGCAAGGCTCCACCAGATATGCCCAAGCAATGGAACCGTGATTTCAGCATCCCAAACACGTGCTCTATGATTATTCTGGTTTCTGCGTGTGCCTCATTATGGCATTCTTGCATGGCTGTGTGTGCATTTCTGATGGGTGTCATCATCCACGGTTCCAGTGCATAGCCAACATCCCCCACCAGTTGGCCATATGGGATGTCCTCCCTGGCATATACCTGATACAGCTGTAAGGCATGCCAGATGTTGGAGTCATGATAGCTTCCAGGACTGCCAGCACACACATCCATGATAATGCCCTGGGCATTGCACATGACCTGGCAGTTGATGGAGAGGAATACCTTGCGGTTTATGTAGCACCTACCCTACTCACCGGGTGGTGACCTGATGTGTATGTGCGTGCAGTCTATTGCACCTAGTACCTCTGGGTAGTCCGCCACATGGTGGAAGATACGCATATTGCTGGCCAACTCCTCCTGCGTTCAGGGGAAGTGTATGTGCTTTTTGGCATGTGGTAACATGGCATCCAGAAACTGGTGGAGTACCCTGAATGCTGGTGCTTGTGAGATCCCCATGATATCCCCAGCTGGCCTTTGAAAGGTACCTGTGGCTAGTATTCTCAAGCTTACACATACCTTCGTGTCCACTGGGATGGGTTCCCCTCTGTTACTTCTGGCTCTGAGGCATGGCCAGCACAGCTCAACAAGTTGCTGTATGATGTCCCTGTCCACCCTGTAACGCTCTACTATCTCCAGATCATGTAGCCCCTGGTAGGTTATCCTAGGTCTGAACACTTGTCTCCTCCTCCGGTGCCTGAGATAGTTGTCAGCATCATCCTCCACCCCACCGTCAGTCTCCAACACATGCTGGTGAATCAAAGCTATGGCAGCCCCTAGCATATACATATTAAAAGTTCCCCGTCTGTATACACCAATGGTGCAGAGTGTCTGGGAATACACAAGTGTGTGTGTGGGGCTTTCACACCTTATACTATTGTGCAATGGATGATGCTGGTGTTATTGGGTGTGTTTGTGCTATTCCAGCTGCAGGGTATCTTAATTATTGATTTTACAGCAGGTACTGCTATTGTGGGGCTTTTGGTGTTGACTTACACTTGCCTGCCATGATTCATCTATTGCCCTTTACTTCTATTTTCAACCAGATTCACCTCCCATTGTCAGGCATGCATCCAGCTGCCACCTTTCTTGTTTTGTGCTTCCACAACCCAGGATTGCATTGGGAAATGTGTTATGTAGCTGATCTACAGCATGTTTGCTTTGTTCTGCTGTGGCAGTTCTTTTTTCTTTGCTGTATGGTATCTCCCCTTTCCTGTTCTGCTGGTAGCTGCTAGCAGCCTTGTTAGCTGTTGTCTATGGCCCACTGTGAGTTTCTAGGTGTTAATTACTCATTTGTACTCCAATTACCATGCTGCAGAATTTCCTTATTGTCTTCCCGTAACCTTCCTGTTTCACCTAAGTTATGCACCACGCGCACCGGTTTCCAGCTTTTGAGCACATTTTCATCCACGTTCACATGCACTTTTGGTCACCTTGTGTGCTCTCAGCTAAGCATAGCTATGGCTAGGTACACACCCCTATTCTGCAGCTTTGCTTAGCAACAGGCAACTCGGATTACCAATGCTCTAATGTGCTTACAGCTACGGTGGCGCACACCTCTCATGATGTCATGTTTACCTCCAGGCCACTCCTCAGTGTTGTACCTCTGTGCCATGTGGTACATCCTTATGCCCGCAGGACATTTGCAATTTAGTATTACTTGACTCATTTGCATGGCATTGACTACTAATTCCTAGTTACCAAGCAGAACACCGTCATAGACCCTTATCAACCCTTGCGCCTTTGTTGTGGTGTAGCATGCATACCATTGACTATTATGGCAAAATCATGATTTGTGTTACATTGCAGTTTTATGACATCTAAATATATTTTTCTTGTGTTCCCATTTGTGCACTCATGCACTGCAGTTGTACTTTGTGTTAGTGTGGCCATGACATTAAACGTTAATTTTTATGTGTTGTCTGTGTTTTTTTATGCCATTGGCTGTATATTTAGCCATTGGCATATGTTAACATTGTAATACGTAAGTTTGGTCCACTTTCATGGCTCCAATGTTCTGTTTGAAAAAATGTAAACCGTTTTTTTTGGTTTACGTTTCTGCATGCTTACGCTATGCCTGCACCACTTCATGAATTGCTATATACCTTTATTTGCATGCTACACTGGTGTACATGGGGTAATTAGCATACAAGCGCCGTACGCTGGTAGTACACGTGGAAACAGCTCTTTCCTGAATCACTCGATGGCCATATTTGGTGCTAGATCGCCGACGCTACTCCAGCGCATGGTGCAAGCTTCATGAATCCCTGGGTGTGTTTGTTTATTGACTATTGTTTTGTTCTTTTATTATTTATTATTAAATATATTTACACCTATCTTTGTGGCTGATATTTGTGAGACATATTTAAGTACTTGCATATGCCTTTGGTGACACTGTACAGGCCACTCCTAAATAGCCTTGCAAGTCTTGGTCAGACTACCATTTGGATAATACTGACATTACACAGTAGGATTGGATACCCTTTGTAAGGCTCTTATAGTAGCTGATAAGTAGGGGTTGGTGGCAGTGGAATCTACCTTATAGTCTGGGCAGAAGGGGGCATAGTTAGTATACCTGTGCCAGCCATCCCCAGGTGTGTGTGTGTGTGTGTGTGTGTGTGTGTGTGTGTGTGTGTGTGTGTTTATATATAAACCAAATCTCAATGTGTGTGTGGATCAGTTACCTGGAAAGGGACACAAAGCACAGGTTGGACAGAGAGGGGGCTGAAGGTCTTGGCTTGGCCCCTCAGCTGAGATCTTAACCCTATAGCTGTGCCAGTGGGGAGTCTTATTTGGGATCTGGAGAAAGAGTGAGAAACCAGCTCCAGCCTGACTGTGATCTCTGTGTACTCTTAAGGGAAATTGCACTTTACTGTGTCTGTACTTGTCATCCTCCCAGTGTGTACATCCCCTAGCTGTTGCCAATGGTAAAGATTGAGGGTCCTTGATTACTGGGCAAGTGCAGGGGCATCACATCCAGCACAAACAAACCACAAAAATACTTAGTCAAAATTCTCACAATGTGTGACAGCAGTGCCTACCAGGAACAAGCTCAGAACAAACAGAAACAAGCAACTCTGGTGGAATCTTAACATGAATAGGCTGTACAACAAAAGGAAGAAAATCTTGGCAAACATTAGGAATTGTAAGTCCTAACATAATTAAAATGCTCTCCTTAATATAACCAAACAAGTCAGAGGGCAAATCAAGTCCAGCAAAGCAAATGTTGAGTTAAAAATATTCTCCCAGCCCAAGGACAAACACAATGCTTTCTTTAGCTATATCTGCAGTCTCAAAGGCAGTACACAAAAATGTGATAAACTAATAGTAAATGGAGCCTGAAGATATAGCAAATCTACATGCTGACAAATATAGCTCTAATTTTACTCCCCCTCAGCCCTTAGGGAACATACTTCCCTGCAACTATCACTAGGGAACAAGCCCTAAATGCATTTTCCAAGGCCAAGAACACTGCATTGATGGAGCCCAGTAACTTCCTAGGATGCTTCCTAAATAGCATAAAACATAGCCTATCAAGACAACTGGAGATTCTATTCAACCTTAGCCTCCAATCAGGCTTCATGCCATGGGAAAATGAGAACTGCAAAGGTCATCCCACTGCACAAGGACAGTTCTTCTACAGATCCCTGAAACTTCAAACCCATTAGTCTGACTAGTCTCATATGCAAAGCCATGGAAAAATTATCATAGAAACAATAAATAATGACATAGGAAACCTTCAGATACTGGATCCAAATCAGCTTGGTTTTATCAAGGGCAGATCATGCCTACTCAACTTAGTGGATTTCTTCAAGATGACCACCCAAAGCAAAGAATGGGGGTGAAACAGTGACTACTGCCTACCTTGACCTGACCAAGACAATTGATACAGTACCCCACTCAGGCATCATAAAGAAACTCACTCATGTTACATGCTGGTTAGCCAGTTTGCACTCAAAAAAGACAGAGGAAGTAAGAAGAGGGGAGTTCACCTCCACAAAGATGCCTGTTAATGTAGGAGTCCATTAGGGTTTTCTGTTCGATCCACTCCATTTTGTCATCTATTTCTCAGAAGTCAATTCAAATGTCAAGGGCCTCTGCCTGGCCAAGCTTGCTGATGATTACAAACTAGAAGCAATCACAGAGTGCTGCCAAGACACTAATATCCTCCAGGAAGGGCTAACACAAATAAATAATTGGTGCCAGAACCACAGTTTAAAATTCAGTGCCAGGAAATGCATAATATCACTGTTTGGAAGGTCAGCTACCCTGGAAACTACCTCATTGAAAACACACCCCAAGAATAGACACAGTAAACAAGGATTTGTGGATGTATGGACAGTAACCTGGCTTTTGACCAATATGTGTATAAGGTTGAGTGGAAATCATTCTATAGTGCTCATCTTATCAGCAGAGGTATAGCATCCAGATCCAAGAAAGTCATAATTCCTTTGTATTTGGCCCTCATCAAACCCATCATTGCGTACAAGACATCCTTCAGTAAGTACTTCTACAATTCTACATTCATAACTGTCCTTAACTCCCTAACGCCTATAAGAAGAAAAAGAGTTAAAACAAAAACCACCCCTTGGCTCACCAATAATACAAAAAAGATTACGCTACAAAGGGATAAAACTTGGAAAGCCTACCTTAAACACAAACAGCCTGAAATCTTCCTTAAGTTTAAGCAGTTAAGAAACCTTGCCAAAAAAATAGTCATTACAGATAAAAAGTCTTACTACATCAAACTCCAAGAAAACCATGCAAGAAATCCCAAACAGTTCCGGAATTCTATTAATTCCCTCCTTAGGCCAGGTACAAAAAACAACACCTGTCCTGATACCAGCAAATCTGACCCAGAAATTGCCTCACTATTCAATTCCTTCTTCACCTCTTCCATCGCTGAGCTAACCAAGACTTTCACCAACAATAACCCTCCTCCCCTCCCTGCTCAATCTTCCCTTCCCTTCTCCCCCCCCCTTTCGAACTCAAACCTGTATCCACCGACCTAATAAAGAAACTGCTCCATAAACTAAAGCCTTGCTCCAATGCCCCTGACAGCATTCCATCCTCCTTCCTAAAAATAGCTTCTGACGCCATTGCTGTACTTATCAGCATCCTAATTTATAGGTCTCTACTCGAATTCTATGTATCTAAATTATAGCATTCTGCTTTCATTCTTCCTCTCCATAAAGATGGCAAAAATTGTAATGTCTCCAATTTCCGCCCCATAGCCATCCTCTCCCCTATATCCAAAATCCTTGAAAAATGCATCCACCTGCAACTCTTGCCATTCCTTAGCAAACACCAACTACTCTCTTCTACCCAACACGGCTTCCACCCAGGACACAGTACTAACACCGCCCTTCTCTCCTTCTTACATTCTGTCAATTCTGCACGTGACTCCGGTAACATAGTATCCTCCGTTCTACTATACTTATCCAAAGCTTTTGACACCATTTCCCACACCCACCTTCTAAACCATCTCTCTAATCTCAACCTTAGCCAAAAAACTCTTTCCTGGTTCTCTCACTACCTTTCACACAGGTCCCAAGCTGTGAAATGGGGCCAAGCCACCTCTACTTTTCTTCCTACCCCTACCGGAGTAACTCAAGGTTCCATACTTCACCCGTAACTATTCAATATCTTTATTAACAACTTCCACAAAGCCATTCCCAACACCACAATTGTGCAATACGCTGATGATTCCACTTTGATCTGCTGCGCCTCTAACCTAACAGAGCTCCAAGCTCTAACACAAAGTGCCTTTTCAACCACTGAAAACTGGATGCTCCAAAATCACCTCTCCCTAAATGCAAACAAAACTAAGATCCTCCTTTTCTCCCCCTCTAAATCCTCATCTCTTGATAAAAACTCATTTCAAATTACCAGCCTTAACAACTCCACTATCGAGATTGTAACCTCCACCAAACTTCTTGGTGTTACGATTGATGACCAATTAAAATTTAATACTCATATCCAGTTAAACATCAAAAAAACACACATAAAACTTGGCTTACTATATAGAAACATCCACTTTCTCTCTCCTCCCACCAGGCTAACCCTTGCCTCTACCTACCTCCTTCCCTCTCTACTATATGGCACTCCTCTGCTCACTAATTTATCATCCACACTTACCTCCAAATTGGAACAATGTTACAACAAAATCTCCAAATTTGCCACAAATGCCAAATCCTCCTCTCATCACTGCACCTCCCTTCACTCTCTAAACTGGATTGAACTCCCCAGTCAACTTGACTTTCTCCAAATCACCACAGCCCACAAATTATTGTTCCATCCTACTAACTGCCCTGCTCTTTCCAATATTCTACAACCGTATACTCCCCTTAGATCCCTTAGATCTTCTCACCAAAACCTGATCACAGTATAAAAACCCAAGCGCCCAGCAGGTCAGCTTCTCTTATCCTTTACCCTAGCTAAAAAGTGGAATGCCCTGCCCACCTCACTAAGAACCTGCAACAACCTAAATAACTTCAAAATCCAACTTCATTCTTACCTCTATCTAAATAGGATGTGCAACTGCACTCTTCAGTTCACACCTTTCAAGCTATCTTCCCCCTTCTCTCCAGGCTAACCTCTTTACCTTCCTAACCTCTTTTTAAATATTGATTGCACAGGTAACTAAACAGTAAATTCTTGTTTTTATACTATATGCCTGTTTTTTTTTCCTCCTGAATATAATACAAATTGTTAGCATTTTTTGCTATTTGTAGTAACCTGTTATTTGTAATTGTAAACTGTGTTTGAATTTTTCATGTAATTAAAATTGTTGTTTTCTGTGGAGCTTTTCTCCCTGGGCCTCCACTGAAAACAGGCCCCCAAGCCCAGTGGACCTCCCCAGTAATCAAACTGAAATAAATAAATAAATAATACCTGACTAGGGCATGCAATAACTGGAATGTTCACAGAAGTTTCTTACAAAAAGAATACAGTGAGTAAACATTATGTACTATGTGGATTTCCTCACAGCAAGCCCTATCCCTGTACTCTGTATTTTATAGACTGTTGAGGGGCAATCTGTTTTGTATAACTACAAAACAAACAGCACCAGAACTACCTGGTCTGGCTCCTATGTCTCCCAATCCCTTCACAACCCAAACTCCAGAGACCTCAACCTCATTACCACAATCAACAGAACGTGCTGGAGGGACAGGTTCATAACCCAGAGACTGCCCATGCTATGGAACAAACTTCCCATACATGTCAATCAGAGCACCTCACTGGCCCTCTTCAAGAGAAATCTTGATGAGTGGATGGGAAATAGAAACTTCAAAACTGTAATCCAAGCCAGATGGCTAAAAAGAAGAAACCATCAGAACTTTTAAATAATTATTTCATTAGTGCTTTCATTCACAAAATATGTAAACTTCTGCAGACAAAGAATATTTGTTTCATTAAAATTTAAATAAAACTAGTACAATGACATCACATCCTTTCCTCTGAGCCTTCATAAATTTTAAAAGTATATATATATATATATATATATATATATATATATATATATATATACACAAATGTATAAATCCACACAAAGCCATGTATAAAAAACAGCCTCAATCAACTGTAAAAAACAAACCCTTCAAAGGGAGTCTATATTAAAAAATATATATGAACAACAGAAAACATACCTGCATATGTATGCAAGAAAAACAAACTGTATATGTATGTACATAAAATTAATTGCTTATGTACAAAAAAGACATATAAATCACCTGTCAAGTGATTTTAATTTTAAAATACATTTTAAATTACTGTGATCATTCAAACCAGGATGAACACAAGCATTGAGTTTCAACTGCCACAAACACTCCCTTTCCTCCAACATCAATGACCAAGGGCCACCCCTTACATCCTTTTTTACTTGTTGAATGACCAAGAATAAAAAGGTGTGCCCTGGGTTTGCGACAGTATGCCTGACCAGTGCATTGTTTAAATTTGACTTCACTGTTTCATACTGGTGGTTGTAGATGCACTGCCTCAAGTGTCTGTCAGTTCTTCCTATGTAGAAACCACAACATAATTGGCACCTAGCCAAGCAAACAACACCAGTGGTGTCACAATTATATTTTCCATGGATGGTGTATTTAGTGTTACTGATGTTAAACCTATTGGTGGTGTCAATAAATTTACAACTTATGCATCTCCCACATTTATACATACCACCACTTGGAATATATAAATTTGTAGGTCTTTCCAAAACCTTCTTTAAGGTCCAACCTCTCTTAAAAAACATCTTTGGGAAGTCTCCTAGTTTAAGCTTCGTGGTTTTGTCTTCGCTGATCATTATCCAGTTTTTCATAATAGTATCATGTAAGGCTTGATCATCAATGGAAAAAGAAGTAGTAAAACTGGTGGTAAAATCAGTTGTGTTAGAACTCTGTTCTACATTCAAGCTAGTAACCCCATTATCAGACATGGCCATAGGTAGTCTCCATTGCCCTGCATACAAGATAGGTTTAAACACCCCTATTTCTGTCTTGATAGTGACTTCGGCTATAAACTGTTCTACCATCTGAGGGGGATAAGCCCGCTTCAGAAACATATTCCTTAGTAAATTACATTCTTCATGAAAGGTAGTTTCCAAAGAGGACATTCTAGCCGCCCTTACAAGTTGTCCTTTAATGATTGCCTTCTTTTGGTGGAAGGGGTGTGAAATCTCGAAATGCAAAAAAGCATTTGAGTATGTGGATTTTCAATATATCTTAGCCACATACCTCTTATTGGGTATGTCCTTAGATATTAGGGCATCCAAAAAGAGGATTCAGTCAGATGCAAAATTAAAGGCGAATTTCAAAAGATGGTGAAGGTAGAGATGTGATTGACAAACTGCTGAGCTGTTGTATACCCGCCTTTAAAAAAAACAAAAATATCATCAAGGTAACAGGTATACCAGTGTACCCTCCTTTTAAACTTTTCATCCTTGAATAGATATTCAGACTCCCAATGTGCCAGCACACAGCTGGTGAAACTCCCTCCGCAGGGTGACCCCATGGCCACCTCAGTCTTTTGTAGGTAGTATTCATTATTAAACAAGATATAGTTGTTGGACAAAATAATGTCCAAGAGGAATTCTACCAGGTATGTCTCATTATTATCAGCACCTTTCCTATGTAGATGTTCCCTGACCCAACTTATGCCCAAATGTTGTGGAATAACTGTGTACAGATCCTTAATATTGATGGTCAAAAAATTGTAAGATTTGTCAAATTGCAAGGAATTAAGTGTCTCTAAGGAATTCCACGAATCATGGCAAATTTGTGTCTCATTCACCAAGTACTTCTTTAACTTCAGGTTGACAAATTTAGCACAGGCATAGGTGATGGACTGTCTACCATCCACTATGGGGCGTAAGGGGGGGGGGTCTGCCAGGTCTTTATGGATTTTTGGAATACCGAAAATAGTTGGAGAGAGGGGGAATGCAATGTCTAGATAATTGTAGGTATCTATATCGATGCTGGCCTCAATAAACAAGTCATTCAAGAAGCCTCTAATTCTATGATATGTTAAATTGATCTCGTTTAAAGAGGCTTTAACATAAGCATCAGTCTTCAAGATATGCTTCACGCTACATATGTAGTCACCCTCATGCATGAAGACCAGGCCTCCCCCCTTATCAGGTTTCATGACCCTGACCTGGTGCAGTTTTGGTGTCTGCAACACTGACCTTTCATCTCCTGATATGTTAAACTCTGTACTAAATTGGCATGATTTATTTAGAAGATTTCTAATGTGTAACTCACACATTTTATTCATACACCAACAGTGTAGGATGCAAGGTGGGTTAAAATGCTTGAAACTCTACAAGTGTCATTATGCAAACAATTATTGCCAAACAGTAAATTCAAATTCACCTTCCATACAAACATTTTAAGGTCCACTAGTGTTCTGGCCAAGTCAGCATGTACACTCGGAACAAAGCCAAGACCCGTAGCCAATATATCAACTAAACTATGTGGCACATCATAGGAGGAATAGTTATAAATGTTAAAGTCATCTGTAGAATTCACTAAAACATGTAAGTTTTGTCCATTGGATTCACTGTCATTCACCAAAGGGGCCTCCACAATGGCTATCTCCTCCATCTGTTGCATTTCCTCTGGTGTCGGCCTTGGGAAGAACCACCCCTCATTCCTGGTTGGCTCCTTGCCTGATCCATCTGAAAAATCCACTTGGTTTGAAGTGTTGTTTTGTTGTCGTTCCCTTATACGTTCACTGCGTCAGACAGGTAAACCCTCTCCCTGGTTGTTGGTAGGGTTGCCAGTGTAAGAGTCATTAACTTCGGTGTCCCCAAATCCCTCATTAGGGTCACCAAAATGTGTAAGTTGCCCTTCAGCATGGGTCTGTAAATGGGTTGAGAGGGGGATAAGCTGTCCCATTGTCATAATCATGCTCATCCCTGTTCAATTTCTTTAACTTGACCTCTCGAAGTTTACCCAGGCTGCTTTCAATGCAGGAAAAAATATGACAAAAGTCATATTTATATCAAGAAAAATCAGGATCTCCCTTGATGTTGTTTTCAAGTGCACTAAGCTCCTCAGTAAATTTGTCTATTTGCAGGTAATAATCCTTTACCAATAATTCCAAAAACTCACAACCATGTTGGTCAAATAGGTGCATGAGTTCGCAATGAAAAAAAGAATACTTAACCAAACCAAACAGATACTTCCATTGCCTAAGCCCCTTAGGGATGTGGCGTCTGTGAATACATTCATGCAAGTAAGCCACCTCTAATTAAAGTTTTTTGCACTTGAACAATTTAGAGTCAAATATTTTAAGATTGACCATTATACTATTATTCTCAGAATTTAAGTTATTACTGCTACCAGAATTTTCAGCAGCATTCTCACCAAACAGTTGCACAGGACTATTTAAAAGTTCAAAGATGGAGTTCAAAGATATTAGGTACATTACCTTGATTGACAGAATGCAAACGCCAAACTCCATTGTTTGTCACATTGATGCTTGCGCAGGCTGCTTCCAACAGGTGCCAGCTGTATAGACCCACTCAGAGGTGATGATGAAATAAAGGACAAGCCATTGTTGGATGCTGCCAAATTTACTTCATGACTTCCTTCACATGTAAGAACACTCCCAGTGCTAAAGTTACACTCACTGTTAACTTTCCTGGCTAAATCATCAACACGGGAAGTCAAGTGTTGAATTAGCCTGGTTAAATTTCCAATGCCATTGACATCGCCAGTTAATGTAACACTGTCCTGAGAAAAAAGACTGAGAGTTGGAGGCTCCTTCACTAGCCATCAGCTTCAACAAAACAACCAAAAAAAAATTAAGAAGCACAACAAACTGCAAAACTGTAATTCAAACTAAAAAGAAGAAACCAGCAGAACTTTTAAAGATTTATTTTGTTAGCGCTTTCATTCAGAAAATGTGTGAACTTCTTCAGAGAAAGAATACTTGTTTCATTAAAATTTAAATAAAGTTACTACAATGACATCCCATCCTTTCCTCTGAACCTTCACAAATTTTAAAGGTATATATACAAATTTATAAATCCACACAAAGCCAGATATAAAAATCAACCACAATCAACTGTAAAAAAAAAAAAACAAACCCTTCAAAGGGAGTCTATATTAAAAAATATATATGAACAATAGAAAACATACCTGCATATCTATGCAAGAAAAACAAACTATATATGTATGTACATAAAATGAATTGTTTATGTACATAAAAAGTTGTATAAATCATCTGTCAAGTGATTTTAATTTTAAAATACATTTTAAATTACTGTGATCATTCAAACCATGATGAGTGCAAGCATTGAGTTTCATCTGCCACAAACACTCCCTTTCCTCTAACATCAATGACCAAGGGCCACCCCTTACATCCTTTTTTACTTGTTTAGTGACCAAGAATAAAAAGTTATGCCCTGGGTTTGTGACAGTATGCCTGGCCAGTGCATTGTTTAAATTTGACTTTGCTATTTCATACTGGTGTTCGTAGATGCACTGCCTGAAGTGACTCAGTTTTTCCTATGTAGAAACCACAACATAGTTGGCACCTAGCCAAGTAAACAACACCAGTGGTGTCACAATTATATTTCCATGGATGGTGTATTTAGTGTTATTGATGTTAAACCTGTTGGTGGTGTCAATAAATTTACAACTTGTGCATCTCCCACATTTATACATACCACCACTTGGAATATACAAATCTTTAGGTCTTTCCAAAACCATCTCTAAGGTCCGACCATAAATTCACACCGGGGATCACTCTAGTGGCTCTACTAGACACAGGCACTGGGAACTAAGGTCGGGTGGCGCAATGCCAGGGTAGTCCTATGGGCTAGGCTTGTAAAGGCCCCAGGGCCATTAGCCTAGTACACACCTATGAAATTATGAACCTATGAACCTACCTATCCAGGGACTTAAACCTTGAATGCAACATAAATAGGACTTGCTGGAGGGATGATATTGTGTCCAAGAGAATACTCCTCCTTTGAAAAGACTTCTTATCCAGGCAAAGCAGAGCTTGCCCCTAACCCTAGGCCAGCACAACCTAGACCAGTGGATGGGAAACTGTAAACTCATCCCTGGTCCGTCTCCTATGTTTCTGATGGACAGAGGCAGCCTGTAAATGCTTGACCACATATGCTCTATCTTGCATGTAACTCTAAAATATACCCTCATAAATCATAGGCACCACAAATCTTGCTGAATAGATTTGGGAAACATTGCTAAGCTAAGAAAAGCCCTTGTGGTCATTAGCTTAGTAGACTGCTCCTAGTCTGCAACATCAGTATACCCATGGCCCTATAAAATCAAGTACACATAATTACATGCCCCAAAAAACAAAATTCTATTTTTCCTAAAATTAAATTTGGTAATTAAACTTGTGATTTTTAAATGCAAGTTCTGCTCATTACCATGATTTCATTATAATGTATATGTGTATGTGTGTGTGTGTGTGTATATATATATATATATATATATATATATATATATATATATATATATATATATATATATATATATATATATATATATATATATATATATATATATATATACACACACACACACACACACACACACACACACACACACACACACACACACACACACGCACTTTTATATGTATCATCTAAGAAATGACAGACATCTAAGTTAAAGACTTCATATACTTTAGAAAATGCAGCTAGTGTAAAGCTTGTTGTTCTAGCAACTTTCTAAGTTTATAACAGGAATATTACTCATTTTTTGGCTTTGTTCAGAATTCATATGGTTAAGAGGTTAAGAGTTATGTAGTATTAGATGCAGAAAATATTAGAAGAGATGCAAGTTCTGTAAATGACTCGTGCGGTCTATAAATGTCAAATTCCATGAAAATCTCTTTTTTTCAATACTTAGTCCATATTTGGAATTTGCTAACATTTTCCCAGAGAAATGTAAAATCAGTGCCCCTGATTAAAATTAAAATTAAGCAGAACCTAGAAACTTTGAAATGAGATGTCACATTTTAAATTAAACAGTGCCAACAATTTCAAAATGAGATATAACACTTGCGAAATCACAGAGACAGGATTTTAGGGTAGGTTATAAACACTAGGAGGATGATTGAGGTTCTTTAGCTTGTGAAGAAAAGGAAACAGGCATTGTTCCAACATGATAATCACTACTGGCTTAACAATATTAATTGTTCTCATTGGTTGATGTCCTTCATGGATGCATCTGCAGTCATAACAACTGGGTTGTCCTGTCGTCAGGCAGCCCTTCAGTCGGCCGGATTCCAAAGTCCGGGTCCGGCTTCGGCTGATGTCGCACTTCACCCGACGTAATCTCTGCTGGTCTTCGGGTATAAAGGCATCGGCCGACGCCATTTTCTCCAGTCTTTCTTGCTGCGTGGCGCCCGAAGCAGAAGCTGTTCGCAAGTGCCGGTCGGTCGGATCCAGAGATTGCTTCTACCGAATACTGCTTCGAAGACTTCTAAAGCTAAGTACCCGTTGGGGACTCTTTCTTGCCTCAGCCGATGTCAGAAAAAGTTAATAATTGTTTAACCTGTGGGAAAGAAATACCTCATAAAGATTTCCACTCTTACTGCCTGCCTTGTTTTAGGCCCAGCCCACGGCGGTAGCAGCCTGTTAGGTCCTGTGCTTCTTTCAACCGCTAACGCTTAGGCGCCGGTCGGAGTTTGCAGAACAGTTTTTGGTTCTGATTTTGCGTACATTATGCCATCGGTTCTCCGACTACGCATTCTGCCAAAACGCAAAGAAAAGACCGACATCATGGTCGGTGGCGGTTTCGCCGAAAACCATGGTTAAGCAAACGCGGTGTCTCGGTTTCGGCGAAACCGAAAAACTGATCAAAATACAGCTGAATCTACCTCTACAACTGAGGTCCTGCTAACACTCTTGAATCAGCCTCAGAAATTTTACCCACTACGGTGCTTACCACTGACTTATCAGACACCATTCTTGGATGTCTCTACCCCAGCACGTGGTGCTGCTAGGCCTCCAGCAGCCATGTCCATTAAGGCCTTCGCCAGGGCTAAAGCAGCAGACTACTAAAACAGTGCCTGTTAAACCCCTCAACCAGGCCTCTTCCAGTTCTCAAATGCTTACTTTGGCAGAAGATTTAATTTCATTAATAAGAGGATCTCAATCTCACTCCAGACAGCCTCTCAGCCCCAGAGAAGAGACCTAGGGCAGAGCCCATGAGCCAGTGTCCTCTGATGATTCTGCTGATGAATCAGACATAACTGACCAGCCAGAGGCTCCTTTCTCCAATTTTGAAGATTCTGATGCTGAAGAATCCATTCCAGCTAGCTTCCCCACCAGAAGAATTCTCCTTTGGGGAAACCTTTGCATGCCATCGAGAACAGTTCCATGGCAGCACAGGATTTTTCAGACTCCAGAAAAGACTTAGAAACCTTTTGCACCTCCACAGCACAGGCCCTTAGCTATACCTCCTGTTCTCTCTGGTGGATGATGCTTTCAATGATGTCTGCTCCGCTCCAGATTCTTTACCCCCAGCCCCTGCCAAACCAGACAGATTTTACAGGGTGCCAGATACTCATCACCACCTTTACAAGACCCTTGCAGACCCCGAAACTATTTCCCAGGGTCCCAAGGCAGTAGCCGCGACCATAGCTAAAACCTGTTCCTTCTGAAAGGGAAGCAAGGTCATTAAACAGATGGGGTAAAAAGGTTTACACTTCAGCCACTCTCTCAGCTAGAGCTTTGAACTGTCAGTTTCACATGATACAATACCAAGAGTTTATGCTTGATCAGTTAACTAAAAAGCTAACCACTGATGAATCTCTTGATAAGAAATATGTATTAGAAATGGTAAATAACATACAGCAAGTTAGTAACCACTCTTTAAAATGTGGCTATGATGCACTGGAGGCTTCATTTAGATCAGCCATGACTCAAAACCTTCTTTAAGGTCCAACCTCTCTTAAAAAACATCTTTGGGAAGTCTCCTAGTTTAAGCTTCGTGGTTTTGTCTTCGCTGATCATTATCCAGTTTTTCATAATAGTATCATGTAAGGCTTGATCATCAATGGAAAAAGAAGTAGTAAAACTGGTGGTAAAATCAGTTGTGTTAGAACTCTGTTCTACATTCAAGCTAGTAACCCCATTATCAGACATGGCCATAGGTAGTCTCCATTGCCCTGCATACAAGATAGGTTTAAACACCCCTATTTCTGTCTTGATAGTGACTTCGGCTATAAACTGTTCTACCAGCTGAGGGGGATAAGCCCGCTTCAGAAACATATTCCTTAGTAAATTACATTCTTCATGAAAGGTAGTTTCCAAAGAGGACATTCTAGCCGCCCTTACAAGTTGTCCTTTAATGATTGCCTTCTTTTGGTGGAAGGGGTGTGAAATCTCGAAATGCAAAAAAGCATTTGAGTATGTGGATTTTCAATATATCTTAGCCACATACCTCTTATTGGGTATGTCCTTAGATATTAGGGCATCCAAAAAGAGGATTCAGTCAGATGCAAAATTAAAGGCGAATTTCAAAAAGATGGTGAAGGTAGAGATGTGATTGACAAACTGCTGAGCTGTTGTATACCCGCCTTTAAAAAAAACAAAAATATCATCAAGGTAACAGGTATACCAGTGTACCCTCCTTTTAAACTTTTCATCCTTGAATAGATATTCAGACTCCCAATGTGCCAGCACACAGCTGGTGAAACTCCCTCCGCAGGGTGACCCCATGGCCACCTCAGTCTTTTGTAGGTAGTATTCATTATTAAACAAGATATAGTTGTTGGACAAAATAATGTCCAAGAGGAATTCTACCAGGTATGTCTCATTATTATCAGCACCTTTCCTATGTAGATGTTCCCTGACCCAACTTATGCCCAAATGTTGTGGAATAACTGTGTACAGATCCTTAATATCGATGGTCAAAAAATTGTAAGATTTGTCAAATTGCAAGGAATTAAGTGTCTCTAAGGAATTCCACGAATCATGGCAAATTTGTGTCTCATTCACCAAGTACTTCTTTAACTTCAGGTTGACAAATTTAGCACAGGCATAGGTGATGGACTGTCTACCATCCACTATGGGGCGTAAGGGGGTCTGCCAGGTCTTTATGGATTTTGGAATACGAAAATAGTTGGAGTCAGGGGGGAATGCAATATCTAGATAATTGTAGGTATCTATATCGATGCTGGCCTCAATAAACAAGTCATTCAAGAAGCCTCTAATTCTATGATATGTTAAATTGATCTCGTTTAAAGAGGCTTTAACATAAGCATCAGTCTTCAAGATATGCTTCACGCTACATATGTAGTCACCCTCATGCATGAAGACCAGGCCTCCCCCCTTATCAGGTTTCATGACCCTGACCTGGTGCAGTTTTGGTGTCTGCAACACTGACCTTTCATCTCCTGATATGTTAAACTCTGTACTAAATTGGCATGATTTATTTAGAAGATTTCTAATGTGTAACTCACACATTTTATTCATACACCAACAGTGTAGGATGCAAGGGTGGGTTAAAAATGCTTGAAACTCTACAAGTGTCATTATGCAAACAATTATTGCCAAACAGTAAATTCAAATTCACCTTCCATACAAACATTTTAAGGTCCACTAGTGTTCTGGCCAAGTCAGCATGTACACTCGGAACAAAGCCAAGACCCGTAGCCAATATATCAACTAAACTATGTGGCACATCATAGGAGGAATAGTTATAAATGTTAAAGTCATCTGTAGAATTCACTAAAACATGTAAGTTTTGTCCATTGGATTCACTGTCATTCACCAAAGGGGCCTCCACAATGGCTATCTCCTCCATCTGTTGCATTTCCTCTGGTGTCGGCCTTGGGAAGAACCACCCCTCATTCCTGGTTGGCTCCTTGCCTGATCCATCTGAAAAATCCACTTGGTTTGAAGTGTTGTTTTGTTGTCGTTCCCTTATACGTTCACTGCGTCAGACAGGTAAACCCTCTCCCTGGTTGTTGGTAGGGTTGCCAGTGTAAGAGTCATTAACTTCGGTGTCCCCAAATCCCTCATTAGGGTCACCAAAATGTGTAAGTTGCCCTTCAGCATGGGTCTGTAAATGGGTTGAGAGGGGGATAAGCTGTCCCATTGTCATAATCATGCTCATCCCTGTTCAATTTCTTTAACTTGACCTCTCGAAGTTTACCCAGGCTGCTTTCAATGCAGGAAAAAATATGACAAAAGTCATATTTATATCAAGAAAAATCAGGATCTCCCTTGATGTTGTTTTCAAGTGCACTAAGCTCCTCAGTAAATTTGTCTATTTGCAGGTAATAATCCTTTACCAATAATTCCAAAAACTCACAACCATGTTGGTCAAATAGGTGCATGAGTTCGCAATGAAAAAAAGAATACTTAACCAAACCAAACAGATACTTCCATTGCCTAAGCCCCTTAGGGATGTGGCGTCTGTGAATACATTCATGCAAGTAAGCCACCTCTAATTAAAGTTTTTTGCACTTGAACAATTTAGAGTCAAATATTTTAAGATTGACCATTATACTATTATTCTCAGAATTTAAGTTATTACTGCTACCAGAATTTTCAGCAGCATTCTCACCAAACAGTTGCACAGGACTATTTAAAAGTTCAAAGATGGAGTTCAAAGATATTAGGTACATTACCTTGATTGACAGAATGCAAACGCCAAACTCCATTGTTTGTCACATTGATGCTTGTACGCAGGCTGCTTCCAACAGGTGCCAGCTGTATAGACCCACTCAGAGGTGATGATGAAATAAAGGACAAGCCATTGTTGGATGCTGCCAAATTTACTTCATGACTTCCTTCACATGTAAGAACACTCCCAGTGCTAAAGTTACACTCACTGTTAACTTTCCTGGCTAAATCATCAACACGGGAAGTCAAGTGTTGAATTAGCCTGGTTAAATTTCCAATGCCATTGACATCGCCAGTTAATGTAACACTGTCCTGAGAAAAAAGACTGAGAGTTGGAGGCTCCTTCACTAGCCATCAGCTTCAACAAAACAACCAAAAAAAAATTAAGAAGCACAACAAACTGCAAAACTGTAATTCAAACTAAAAAGAAGAAACCAGCAGAACTTTTAAAGATTTATTTTGTTAGCGCTTTCATTCAGAAAATGTGTGAACTTCTTCAGAGAAAGAATACTTGTTTCATTAAAATTTAAATAAAGTTACTACAATGACATCCCATCCTTTCCTCTGAACCTTCACAAATTTTAAAG
>NC_056732.1:1224036093-1224130223 GCF_019279795.1 Protopterus annectens
ATTGGTCATTACATTCTCTACCCTCGTAATGCCTTTTTGGAAGGTTGAGTCTTCTGTATTTTCCATCCTAAAAAAATACAGTCAAACCAATAGCAATATGGCCCTCCTTGCTACTATCAGCTTGAACAAAGAGATGCCTGCACTAAAATCCCAGAAGACTCTTGAAATCTTACACATTTATAAAGTTACAGAAATAATGTTCAATTCCAGTGAGAAAATGTTCTGTCTCTACTTGACTTTAATGCCTTCTATTCATTTAAGCCCTCTGCTAAAGGTAGCTTTGCCTTTGGATGAGAAGTATTTGTATTTGTTTGCCATTCCATCATCTTGTGCTTAATTGAGCAAGACAAAGATCTTGAATTCCTGTATATTTTAATATTCATAAATGAATGATCCTACCACATTACTTCCAATGACAGAAGTCCACCCATATCATCTACCTTTTTAAATTACAGTCACTGAGCATTGATCCTAGCACACTCCTTGTGGTTGACTTTAGTTATCCATTCATAAATTGACAAACATGGACTAAATAAAAAGTTCAAAGGAAAACTCCATTCAGAGACAATACATGAGTATCATGCAAAAAGTGCAAATGTAGATTTCTTCCCATTGGAGTTCAGTAATGTATGCATAAGGATTCCTGGACATCATCACTGCAAACTCTCCTGAACAGATGACATCTTCCCCAATTAATAGTGCAGAAGTATTAGATCTGAGTCTGTATAATGCATCTCTGATATTCTCCTAACCTATTATAATCTGGCTGCTGGCTAAATCTGACCATCATATCATCATGTTCTATTTAGAATCCCATACGCATATGTGTCCAATTTCAACTGTCTTTAGAAATTTTCCTAAGGACAGTTTCCTGCAACTAGCTGGTGACCTACCTCATGAGAACTTCATGGCTTAAACTGCAGATTACCCTACTGAATTATTCTCCTACCTAAATTCCTGCATAAGGCATCTTAAGCCCAGTCTCTCATAAATGCAATGCTAATTTCAAAAACAAGCACTTCTCGTGGTTCTCTTATTGTTATTAAACTCTAAAACATAAGTTCATGTATGAGGATTAATTAATTCTGTCCTGAAGGCCTTCAAAGAACTCAGCGAATGTAAGACTGTAAGCATATGTAGCAACCCAATTATCAAGACTTTCTTAAAGGCCTCAAAATTCTGAGAGCTTTGAGTACATAAAGGCAGTTTGTTCCAATAAATTGGGATATATTATGTAATGAGTAATCTCCTTAACTTTGTCTTGTTAATGTTTATATAAAATTTTACATTGCTATGTTGATGGGTTTTAGTCTTAGTATTCTAATATTAAATTTAATTATTCTCTTAGAATCTCACCAAATGTGAATTTAAATCCTACTATTAACTTCCATTGAAAGCAAAGATTATACACAGTGTAAAATGGCTCTGATTTAAGCTTAGTAAATTTTCACTATAGTGGGAATATCTCTAGTTATTTTATTTTTTTATAAATATTCCCACTTGTTTCATGTCTTTGTTGATAATAAGGTCAATATGATTTGAACATTTAAAAGTGCTGGCAATAGTTACCCTTAAATCCTTGATTTCAGAGACTTTTGATATTTTGTTTGCTGATTCAATATTTATTTGATTGATATAACTTTGCATTTTCTGTGCTAAAATATAGCCAATAATCTGATGCCCATCTCAGTATGTTATATAAATAGTTATTAATTTCTAAGAAATACTGCTGACAACTGTAAAGCCATTCTTACATTTGTCAGTGTATTTGTCATCCCAACATGATTTGTGTGAAGAAACATTGAATAACAATGGACATAGCATGGAATCCCAAAGCACTCCTGTGTGAACTGGAAATGTATCTTAAATTTGTCCTTTAATAATAACTCACTGAGTTCTACCAGTTATCCATGGCATTAGCCAGGATATTATACAGGGGTTATATCTTGCAGTTATCATGGATGTGTATATAGCTTCATAAGGCAGGCTGTCAAATGTCTTGGATAAATCCAAAAACAGAAAAACACAGGTTAGATTGCAAGTCTAATATGGGTCTAAATCTCGATCAGATTTGTAAGTGTGGATCTGTCATTAACAAAGCCATGCTTGACAGAGATTCAACGCTTTGGTATTAAATGTTTGTATTAAATCTATCATACGTCTTTCATAACATTCTCCTAGGATGGTTTTAAATTAAGAGGTATATATTTACTAACCTGTGATAAATTTCAATTTTTTATGAATAGGTGTTACAGACAAAAGTTTTCATATTAAAAAAACAACAGGAGAAAAACTGTTAGCCCTACAAAGTAAATTTAGATCACCCCACATTTAAAGTGACTTTAAAAGGTTATCACATAGCTAAACGGAAGCAGAAAATTTTGCAACACAGAATATGAACTAAACATTACAACAGCATTCAAAAACAACCACAAAACATTATTTAACTATATCATGAATCAGGTAAATAATACCCGGCAATGTAGTAACCTAATAGCCAATGGCACCTTGTACTCAGACCCAGAAAAAAAATCACAAAGGTACTTGTGGACAAGTATAGTTTATATGTTACATCTTTCCCCCAGTTTTCCCACTCATACCATATAGTCAGCACCACCTCCTATGATTAGTTATTAGCAAGCCTTACAAGTTCTCTATAACTAAGAGAAGTATCTCTGTGAGGCTGGGCAACACACTGGATTGTTTCCCTGCTAGTATGAAGCACTGCCTCAAAAACCCTTCAGCCATAGTGTTTCCATGGAGTATGTGCCAGAGGCCTGGAGAAATGCTGTGGTGGTACTCCTTCACAAGGCTGGACATGCCACTGATCATAGTAGCTGTAGACTAATTAGCCTTGCTAGTATCATTTGCAAAATAGTAGAATGTGTAATCATGGAACTTAAAAATAAGGATGTTGGTAGCTTACAAGCCCTGGACCCAAACCACTTTGGCTGTGTGAAATGTACGTCCAGTCCACTTAAACTAGTGGTTGTTTTTGAGAAGGTCTCTGAGGCACTGGTTGAAGGCAGGTCTGTGCACACCGCCTTCCTGGATCTGTCCAAGGCATTCAATATTTTCCCTCACTCTAACATTATAGAAACACTGTTGTACTTCAATATAAACTTCTAGGCAACTCAATGAGAGGTAAATGTGCTTACAAACAAAACCCACACAATCAAGGTTTGTGGCAAACATTCCTGTAAAAGACTTCTTATCACAGCCATCCGCCAATGTTCCATAATGGGGCCACTATTCTTTTGGCAGATTTCAAAGCTGTCAGTTAAGAAAATATGACTAACCCAGACTGCTGATGACTGCAAATTCAGAGCTGTCATCACCTTACTCAAACACAAACATATATTCCAAAATGGCCTGTCCCTCCCTAACTCATAATACCAGGTCCATGAACTAAAGCTAAACATAAAGATACACATTGTTGCACTTTATGTGCTCTTATCATATAAATGGTACTCCTCTTCCATACTAAATGCCACCATTACAGATCTGGGCATATATATATATAATGCACTCTCCTTTGACCTCCATGTTTTCACTATCATTAAAAAGCTTCTTCCTGGCATAGCTAATAACTAAAGACAATTTTTCCAAGACAAAAAGCCCTTGCTTTTCTTTACTTTTATCTCATCAGGCCCATAGTCAAATATAATGCCCTTTTTGCATGTACCACTCTAGTCATATTCCCTTAACTAGGGAAAACTTCAACATTTTCTTACAAAGACAATCTTGGACATGAGCTCCCCAAGGTACACAGACCTGCAAAAAGCCAAATATATTTGCTCAGTCTTTTACAGACTTTTCCTGCCTTATAATATCAATTGCAGATTTTATCATTGCCAACAAACATAATACCTCACATTTTACAAAGTATATACAAATAAATCTGCAGCAGATAAACAACCAACCTCTTTTTGTGCTGAAAGAGGAGAATAGAAGAAAGAAAGATAATACAAAAAAGTGGAATAAAAACACCCCAGGGATTCATAAATGGAGAAGTGCTTAACAGGCACTTTGCTACACGACCAGGAGATTTTTTAAAACTATATATGTTTCACAGAATGCGGATAGTTATGCACCTTAACTAAATATTATCGCACTTAGGCGCAGCAACATTTAATTTAAATGAATATCTAGCCAAATTCTGAACCACAGAAAATTAAAAAAAAAAACTCACTCACACTATGTAACACTTTATTAGTGCTTCTGCATCTATAAATCCTGGGACGTGACTTTAAACTTCCATTCTCTATAACAAAATAACAAAACATATTTACAGATTTTATATATATATATATATAGAGAGAGAGAGAGAGAGAGAGAGAGATATTTACAGATGCAAGAGTATGCTACAACATTTAGCTCAAGAAGTTGTTAACAATGTCATAACATTGATGCTTAACAGAACTTTATGGAATAAGATGTAGCCATAATGACTGAGATGGCTTCTGGTACAGGGATAACAGCATATGATTATATACAGAAGTATGAAGACATTAGAAGAGTAAGAATAGCTGCAGGAAATGATACTGTGGGGAGAAGACAGAGAAAATGTGTGAGAGGCACGCAGACGGAAGAGCAGTAGAAAGGAGAAGTGTGAGAGACATACAAAGGGAAGAGTGAAGTAGAATGAATGAGAGGCAGTAAGGAAACGGGATGGCAGGATGAGATAAGGAAGGATGAAACAGATAAAGGGGCGTGTCAGAGAGCTGCAGAGTTCATGTAACGTGACACGAGTGACTGCAGCTACAC
Organism: Protopterus annectens; assembly: GCF_019279795.1. NCBI lineage: Eukaryota > Metazoa > Chordata > Ceratodontiformes > Protopteridae > Protopterus > Protopterus annectens. The sequence continues at coordinate 1,224,040,861 of NC_056732.1, forward strand.
TTTGCCTGAGTGAAAAGGTGTTCCACGAGCTGTTATCTGAAGTTAGAATACTTTTGGATGTCTTGCATTGAGAGAGGAATGGAGTCTCTTAGTTTAGGTGCTGGGATGGAGAATACATTGTCAATGCAATAGAATTTACTTTTTGGAGTGATTAGGGTGGACTGAGATTAATAGCTACGCATTGAGATTATATGTGATGGTTTTGGCGAAAAGTTTATGAATAACAGGGGACGATGCCTTAGGAGAAAGGGCTTTGACAATTAGTGATCCTAGTAGGGGTTGGCTCTCAAATGTACTGGGAGCCATTTATCTTTGATGAAAGTTATAAAGCTGGGTTCGTTACTGGGGGAGTTAGTAATGAACTGGCAGAGGTTTTATTGGAGATGTTTTGTAAAGTAGTGGCATTTTTATTTGATTCTGCAGCTGTGTGTAGTCCATATTCGAGTTAAGATAAGAGTATACCTTTGCCAATGGCAGCTTTGGCTGACTTGGACAGTAGAAGAGATACCATGTTGTCCCAGAACAGTAGCGTGTTGATCTTTTTGTGTACATTTTGAATGTGTAGTTGAAAGTTAAAAAAAATTAGTCTAGCAAAATACCAAGGTATATGAAGGATGTGATACTTTCTATGGTGGTATTGTTAATATCTTTAATATTCAGGAAGCTGGGTGCTTTGGCTGTTTTTTGTTTTTTTTTTTTTTGGTTTGTTCTAAATAGCATTGCTTTCATTTTTGAGTGATTGAGTATACATTTCTGGCCTATTAGCCACTGATTGAGGATTTGGAAGTTATCTTGGTGATGAGTTTGTATAACAGAGTAGTATTTGTTTAATCTGTAGGTGACCATTTCATATTCATAAAGGATTAGAGGTATCTGAAGATGATCACAATCAGAGTTTGATGATAAATAAGAGAAAGAGTAGAGGGGCTAAAGTGGAACCTTGGGGGACTCCTTGGTGCCTGTTTTCATCTTGAAGAATCTATTGGTAGGGAAGTCTACAAACCAAGGTTTTGCATCATTACTAATGCCTATTTCATAGGTTCATAGTACTAATTTATGAACCTATGAACCTATGAACCTACTAATGCCTATTTCAGTTAATTTGCCAAATTGTAAGTTATAGTAAATTAAATCAAAGGCTTTTGTAAGGTCAATAAAGATGGCACTTGTCAGGTTGTCTTTGTCCATATTGGATAAGCTGCCATCTGTAAGAAATAGAGAGCTGTTGCAGTGTTGTATCCAGACCAGAATCCATGTTGCTTCCTGGTAGAAGATGCTGTTGATGTAAATAAGCAGAAATTTGGTTGTAGATATTTTTTTCTAATATTTTACCTAAAGTGGGAAATATTGAGATAGGATAGAATTGTAAAGCAATAGTTGGCTTGGGTAGTTTTGGAATAGGGGTGACTATCACTGTTTTCCATATCTGAGGCATAATCTAATTAGTTAAACAGAGTTTGTATATTCACATGGGAGGGTGGGAGATGAAGTTCGTACAAAGTTGAATGAAACAAGGGGCTATGTTTTCTGAGCCGGGGGACTATATATTTGTATTTAGTTCAACTGTATTTCTGTCTCCTTGGATCTAATCTTTTTGAAGTGGAATAGTGGAATGTAAAGGGGGAAAAGGGTGGCTGTGGGGTTGGATGGTTTGTGTTGTCTCAACCTCCATTCTGCTTCAGGACTAAACTGATTTACTGTGCAAGCATGTTGATGTAGGTGCCATATGCATGTGCAGTACATCAGTTTTGACTGCAAAAAAACAGATGAATGCTTCAGTCCTGTTACGCAATCACATTATTTAAAAAAGGTATGAAATTTCTTTCTTAAATAATGTCATTGTATAATAGCTTTAACCCACTCCTCTGTGTGTAAATATCTGGATTTACCCATGGTTGGCTTTGTTTAATCACTCGAACTTCAGTCTCATGATCAAAGCACACAAGCAATGGGCAGATCCTGATATACCTACATGCAGTCATGGATTATTGCTAAATTACCTCCTAATTGGGTTAATATCTTAGGCCAAGCCTGGTTCACACAGGCCACCTATTAGAACCCCACAATGCTACTTCTAACTCTTAGAAACAAAATATTCTGCCACTAAATATACTGCAGCACCAGAAGTAAGTAACAGTGTGCTGAGAGTATATGCTCACCTTAAGCCTTGGCATTCACATTTGGAGTTAACCTGAATTGATGACTAGCCCTAAATCATTAGATTGTGAGTGATATTGCTGCTCTGTATTTATGTCAGCATCCACCCAAACTCCCCATTCATTTACAGTGCATCATTAGGGATGTGCTATACTCCTGAATGTGTCACACCTCACATGGGATGTTAAACTGAGGTCCCATATGCGGGAGTTGGTAGGTACAGTAGTCTTTTGACCCTACTGCACCTATCAAAAAGAGCTTCCTGATGCCTTGGCCAGATTTCCCAAATTTAATATAAATACCACAGTGTGTATCTCCTAAAAAGAGGCTACTAGCCAAGGGGAATAACCTGGTCAAGAAAAATAAAGAAAAAATTGTTTGGCAACAGGTTTGTCCTTCAAGCCCACCACAATTTCCTAACCAAATTCCTAGTTTCCTTCAGTTCTATGGTCAAAGTCTCTTCCCTGTTCCACTCATGTCTCTCCTCCCTTTATATTGCCCATGCCACATTTTATCACACTTCTTTCTTACCCAGCCTCACTGCCACCTACAGAACACTACTCAAAATTTCTAAATCATCTCCCTCTCACCCTTCTATAACACCTAGCCTATACTCTACATTATCCTGTACTTGCCTTAATTACAAATACAACAAAGAACTCACACTATGCACAGATAATTTAAAGGTGAAAACTAAATATAAAAATAATTTCACTACATGCACCTCTCATCTAAACTCGCTCCTGATGGCGATAAACATCCAAGTCCTCCTTTTCCACTCAACCAAGGTAATCATCTACTTTTGATGAACTTAAATCATTGGAGCATCTACAATAAACTAGTACAGTTACATGCCTGTATAACATCATATATCCCTGGCATACTAATAGTCACAGAAACCTGGCTAAAACCAGGACTTAAAAAGATCAGAAAATTCTACCTCCAGGCTACAACATCATTATAAATGACAGACAAGGTCTGAATGGAGCGATGATAAAATCAGCAAGCAAAGGAGAGTAGTGTTGGTGAGTACCTTCATAAGGTAGACACTGTTTTGTACAAAATCTCAACAAGGTGAGACTAACATATAGACTGTATTTTATATATCATACATCATGGACAGAAGTAGGTTAGAAATATTAAAGACAGTTCGGAGCACAAGTCCCAAGATAAAAAGGTGCCCAACCCTAGTAGAAACACTAGTGCCAGGACTGAAAAAGTGACAGTGTAGAATTATCAAGACATGGAAACATTCCTACAATAGGGTTAGGCCATGCCCAGGGGAGAATCCCCCCCATTGTAAAAAGAAGTAGTAGTTCACAAAAATCACAAAAACTAATATGCCAATGAAGAGCCATAAAGATGATAGAATGGATTATTGAGGATAAGAAAGAAATTATGTATTGTAACTATTATGGAAGAAGCCCAGAATTTCTAGACACAAGACATAAAAAAATATTGAGAGAGAAATTAGAGGATAGAAAAATACTTGCACAAAAAAAACTGTCAAAAGCTTCAAATGCAAATTTGTGATTATTAATATAACAAATTCATGAAAAAAAAAAACATTATGCAGACCAAGAAACATTGGGCCATTTGGAAAAAAGAAGCAATTTAGGATGTGCAAAAATATATAGAACAAAATTTTGAGATTTTTAAAGATATATAAAAGAAATATGGAAATGGGAAAGAAAGAGAGATCTGATATAGTGCAATATTTATGCAAACGAGAAAGACAAATTAATCAATACAAAAAAAACAGCCCTAAAGATATTCAAATAGAATACAGGCAAAGGCACCCAGATATGAAACTTTTCACAATACAAAAATTAAGATCACAAAGAGGGAATGTAGAACAGAAGATTAGTAAAGAAGAAATTAAAAACTAGAAGCAGAAGTTATGGAATACCTATGAAGTGAAGGATTTGGTGTAGAAAGTCTAACATCGGTTATATCATAACATGATGGAACAGTGAGTCCCCAAGTAAGGAGAAACAGGAGGAGCAGGTGATAATCTGAAGAAGAAGTGTGGACATGGGAAAGAAAAAGAGATTTCATGTGGTGCAATATTTATGCAAATGAGAAAGCAAAATTAATCAATACAAAAAGAGCAGCACCAAAGATATTTGCAGAGAAATACAGGCGAAGGCATCTGGATATAGAAAATTTTAGAATACAAACAATAAGGAACGAAAGAGGGAAAGCAGAAAGGAGGATTAGTAATGGAGAAGTTAAAGAAATAAAAACTGAGGTTAAAGATTACCTGTGACGTGAAGGATTTAGTGTAAATAGTCTATCTCAGATAACACCACAGCAGGATAGAATACTGAATCCACAAATTAAGGAGAGACCAGTGGAGCATGAAACATCTCATCAGTTGCCATATGAAGATACTTTGGAGCCTTTAGTAGGAAACTAGTATAAAAGTTCAGTTGGAGTTTCAAAGTAATATAAGGAACAGATAACTGTGGCAAAAGTGGAATGATGGGTCAATGAGTTCCGAAAGAGCAATGGAAGAAAAAGGATGAAACTGAAGAGAATATGGCACAGAAAGATGCTCTGGAACTTTCTCTAGAATGTCCTCAGGGAATGGAGAACAAAGTATGTGCTCAGGTTAGAGAAAGTGTAAAAACTTTTCATCTTCTTTTTGTGGATGATTTAAAACTATATAATTCATCAGATGAGGAACAGAAAGCACAACTGCAAGTGTTCATATCTTTCTATGTGATATAAGAATGTCATTTGGTCTTGATAAAAATGCAAAAGCAACCTTTAAAACAAAAAAGATGCAGCACCAAGAAAATATAAGTTTATAACAGAAATGTGATGTAAATGAACTTGAGCAAGGGGGAATGTATAACTACTTGGGAAATGATGAAAGATCAACAATAAAACATGAAGAAATGTGAATAAAACAGTAAGAAGTATTTTAGAAGACTAAAATTAATATTGAAAACAGCTTTAACATTTAGCAACAAAGTCCAGGCAATAAACCAATTTGTTCTTCCTGTCCTAATTTATAATTTTAAAGTTATTGACTGGCCACAAAAGGTATTGGATCAGTTGGATAGGAAAATGAGAAAAATGCTTCATGCTTATCAAATGATTTATAAAAATCAGTGTATACCAACATTATATATTCCCTGTTCTGAAGGAGGTATGGGCCTCCTTGAAATTAATTACATGTATAGATGCACAGTCATAGCACTGAATATATATCTGCTGACCTTACCAGATCCAAACATTGTGAATGTTTTAAAACATGAGGAGAATCAGACCAAGATGACTTCGCTGCTTAGTTTAGCAGAAGCATATCAGTATTAGTGAGAAGTGAAATCAAACCAGAAGTAGGTAAAAATCAGGCAGCAACTGAATGTACCAAAAAACAAAAGAAAGAATATAAGGTGAAGGATCAGATGAGAAGGCAAGAAATGTGGAGAATGTATAAGTATAGTTGCAAGTACAGAAAACTCTTGGAACAACCCCATGTCGATCAGGACCAAATACAGGAATGTTTAAGAAGAGGTAAATTTAGACCAAAAGATGAAAGGTTAATATTGGTGGTCCAGGATAGTAGGCTACATACATGTTGGTTTGGGTCTATTTCAAAACATTTAAATCTCATAACACTGAAATTCAAAACCTTGAGACCATAACATCGAAAACCCAAAACAACGAAAACTCAGAACACTGAAAGTATGCATCATAACAGAAGGAAAAAACTGTTGCAGAAAAAGGTAAAGTCCGATGACTGGAAAAATTCCCTCAGAAATCTCAGTAAAAAACTGAGATCCCTCATCAAATCCACCAAAGCTAGTTATGAAAACAAAATTTCTACAGATACTAAGGACAACCACTAGGCTTTCTTTAGCTATGTCAAGAATCCGCATAATAATACGCAGATTTGCTTGGAGCTACAGCACAACGGCACCACTTATATTGAACCAACTGATATTGTCAATATCTTGGCAGACAGGTTCAGTGCAAATTTTACTCCTCCCTCACCTCCTAAAGGGCCCATCCACATACCCGAGGAATATCAAATCCCTATTATCACGATTACACAAGTAAAAACCGCACTGACCAAAGCTAGGAACACAGCTTCCATGGGACCAGATAATATACCAGGTTGTGTTCTGCATGAACTACAAAAGGAACTGGCACCACACCTGAGTGCTCTGTTCAACTACAGCCTCAGTTCAGGCTTTGTTCCCACTGAATGTGGACTGCTACAGTCATCCCACTCCACAAAGAGGGTGCAACTACTGACCCTGGGAACTACCACCCTATCAGCTTGACAAGCCTGATCTGTAAAGCTATGGAATGTATTATTACAGATTTTATAAATAAGGATATAGGGGACCTTCAAACCCTGGACCCCAAGAAGTTTGGGTTTGTGAAAGGCAGATCATGTCTGCTAAATCTGATAGACTTGTTCAAAACCATCACCAGAACAGTGGACAAAGGTAAGGCTGTCCACAAAGCCTACCTTGATCTAGCCAAAGCCTTTGATACCATCCCACACTCTGGAATCATTGATATGCTTACTAATCTGGGCATTAACCCTTATGTCACTAGATGGGTTGCAAACTGGCTCACTGACAGAACCCACAATGTGAAAGTAGCTGACTCTAAATCTGACTACTGGGCAGTTACAAGTGGAGTTCCACAAGGATCGGTTCTGGGGCCTCTCCTGTTTGGTATCTACTTCTCTGAAGATCAAGCCAATACCAAGGGACTCTGGTTAACCAAATGCTCGGATAACTGCAAACTGGGAGCTATTATTGATTCTCAAGCTGATGTGGACATCCTACAAAAAAGCCTTACTGAGACCAACGACTGCTGCCAAAACCATGGCCTTAGGCTAAATGCCAAAAAATGCATAGTCATTCCCTTCGGGAAAAACACCGTGCCCACAAACTACCATATCAAATGGAACCCCTTAACTCTGAAGGAGTTATAAGGGATCTAGAGACACAGGTAAATAGCAACATCTCCTTCAACAACCATGTTGCCACTGTAGTTAAGAAGTCCTTCTATGTGGCAAATCTTATCACAAAAGGTTTCTCATCCAGGAAAAAAGATGTCATTATCTCTCTCTACTGTTCCCTTAACAGACCCATTATAGAGTGCAATGCCCCATTTGGCATCCTCCTCACTAGACACCTCCAACAGCTGGAGAAGTCACAGAAATTCCTCACTAAGAGGATCTTAGGACTCAAACATGTACCTTATGCAGATAGACTTAAAAAACGTAAACTATACTCCAACTCATATCACCTACTTAGCGGCAATCTCTGCATACAGAGCCATATCTGACCCAGTTTTGCTTGACATGCTTCATCTGAAAGAATCCCAATCCCCCATGCTACTCACTCCAAAGACCTCAAACTTATCAACACATTAAACAGAACCTGCTGGAGGGACAGGTTTCTAACTCAGTGACTCCCAATTCTCTGGAATAAACTCCCTATTCACGTCAAGCAGAGCACCTCACTGCCCCTCTTCAAGAGAAATCTTGATGAGTGGATGGGAAATAGGAAATTCACCCCAGTGATTACTTCAATCGCACTGCTAGATATGGGCACAGGGAACTAATGTCTGGTAAGCCAGATGACTGGGAATACTATTGGGCTAGACTTGCAATGGCTCCTGGGCCATTAGCCTAGTACTTACCTATGAATCTATGAACTTATGAAAACTACAATGCACATGCAAATAACATCCCCTCCACCTATAACAACACCAAAGTAAGAAATACACTTTTTACTACGATTCTGCAGGGGGAGGCAAGCAGCAACACCAAAGTAAGAAACACACTTTTTACTACGTTTCTGCAGGGGGGCAAGCCCCCATGCACCCCCATGTGGGGGCATAAACTAAATATACTGATTCCTAGATCACATTACAGTGGAAAAAGTTAATTTCCTAACCCCACTGTAACATGATCACCATACAGAATGTAAAATATGGATCTGTTGCTTTCATGAAAGTTAAGTTAGTGTTCTAAGAAGTGCTGGGAGAAGTGAGTAGTGGAAAAGTGTTTATTTTGCAAATCTGTATGTGTTTTTAGGCCACACAGGTAAGTGATTTAGATATTATGTTTACATTCTGTATGGTGATCGTGATACAGTGAGATTAGGAAATTAACATTTTCCACTGTAGTGTGATCTTGAGGTGCAGGGGGGCTTGGCCCCCTGCAGAAATGTAGTAAAAAGTGTGTCTTGGTAGCTTGGCATTGTTATAGGTGGAGGGGATGTTATTTGCATTTGCTTGTAGTTTTCAATCTTATGATGCACACTTTCAGTGCTCTGAGTTTTCGTTGTTTTGGGTTTTCATTGTTTTAGGTTTTCAATGTTATGGTCTCAGTCTTTTGAGTTTCACTGTTATGAGATTTCAATATTTTGAAGTAGACCCATTGCTTCACAAAGTCCATTGAACATGTGGGAGAAACAGACAAATGCAGGTTTTGTAAAACAGAATTAGAAACAGTCACACATCTTGTTGCTGTGTGTGATACATTAATGGCAGAACAACTGTATACTGAAAGACATAATAACATGGCAAGACTGTTGGAATGGGGATTGTGTACTGTAAACATTATAATAGTGAAGTAGCTGAGAAGCATTGGAAACATGAGCCACAAAATATTATAGAAATTGATTACGTTTATATCACATGAGATCACCCATTACCAACAGTTCAAAAAAGATGCAAGAAAAACAGATATAGTAGTCCAGGAAAAGAGGACACAAGTAGCATTTATCATTGAAATTGCTAGACCCAGTAACTACAATGTCTTGCGTACAGAGAGACACAAAGTAATACAATTCCAGGCTTTATAGGCAGAAATGAGGGCAATGTGTAAGAAGGATACATAGACAGTCCCAGTAGTAGTAGGAGCAATGGATATTACAAAAAATAATTTACAATCATACTTAGATATATTACCAATACATGTAACTCCTTATGAATTACAGGAGTAAGTTCTAGGCACGTTGTGAGTGCTGCAAAGAGCACTTTTGGCTAACATCAAAGATTGAAACAATAATAATTTCATGAACTTTAATCATACTTTGACTTAGAAATGGGGTCCATTCCTGTCATGGTATTAGAAACCCAAAATAGTTTTTGAAATTAAAACGACAGAAGAAAGCTGGTGGCATGGCTATGATATACAACAACAACCTTGAAATCACTTCCTAACCCCTCACCCACCCCAGTTTTCCCAAAGCTGAAATAATTTTCTCTCTCCCACAAATAAACAAATACAAGAGCATATGCATTACTACTATCTGCATCCTTTCTGGAAAGAACATCCTATTACTAGAAGAAATCCTTTATGGGATCTTTTAGAATATCAGCAAGGAAATCACCATCATTGGTGACATTAATATAGACTACCTGCTTATCATCTCTGACTCTCCCACACATTTCATCAATCTCTTTGGTTTTAAACAAATTATCAACACTACTACTCAAATAGACAAAGGTAGTAATAGGAGTCTGCATTAGACTGGATCCTCGCCATCACCCCCAACATAATTAACACTGCTGGCTGCTTACCTGACACCATTAATGACCATCAGTGACCATCTACCAACATTTGCTGTGAGACAGTCTAATCATGTGCACAAACACAGAAATCTATAATAATGTACTTACACTCTCCTCCTTCAGTAATGACACCTTCATTTGCTGCCTCAACAAATACAACAGGGATATCCTAAAATACTTACCCATAGACGATACTATAACTCACTTTAACAACACAATTCTTAACATAGTAAATTAATTAGTTCCTATCAGATCAAACAAATCAAATCTAGGCCCACCTTATGGCTCACAAGAGACGCCAGGCATCTCATGCTAAACAGAGATGAAGCTTAGAAAGCATGGTCTAATGAAAAACACCACAAATGGCAATATTTTAGGTAGCTTAGGAACCTTTGTAAATAAAATATCACATCAGACAAAACTAAATACTTTTCCAAATGCCAAGACAACCACCAACAGAATACTAAGCTATTTTGGAGTGCATTCAAAAGATTATTGCACTCAGGCCAAACTATGACTCATTCACCAGCTACCACCAAAAACTCAGTCCCTATACCTACTCAATTCAATGCATCTTTCTTACACTCTGTCCTGTCCCTCTTTCAAAAACACATCCTAAAATTAAAAACAAATTGCACCAGCTGCTGATACCCTGTTATCAGAATATCTCAGAATCGCTACAGATGCTATACCATACCCTCTATCTATACTCATAAACCAATCAATTACAGAAAGCTGCATCCCTGCCATCTGGAAAAAAAATCATACCTCTACATAAAGGATGAATATCCACCAATTACCAACCTATATCCATTCTACCTCCATTCTCCAAAATATTAAAAAAATGCATTCATTCACAACTCCTTTCCCATCTTCACAATAAGAGTCTCACCTCCAGCACTCACCATTGTTTCTAACCTCACCACAGCACTGTTACTGTTCCGATCAGTTTTATCAAAATCAAACTCTAGTACAAACACTGGCAACCTAGTATCCTCCAATTTCCTAGACATGTCAAAAACTTTTGACACAGTTTCACACCAATGACTATTCCATGAACTATTCTTCTTAAGACTCTCCCACTCATCCCTTAGGTGGTTCCACAGCTATCTGACCAATAGATTCAAGATTACAAAATGGGAATGAGATCTCTCTCCCTTTCTGTCTGTCTCTGTTTTCTATTCCAGTCCCTTTACTATTGAACATATTCATAGGTTCATAGGTTCATAGGTTGGTACTAGGCTATCGGCCCTAGGGCCTATACAAGCCTAGCCATAACAATTCCCTGGCTATTTCTTCCCACACTATTTACTTCCCAGGACCTCTGTCTAGCTGGGCAACTGACGTGATCCCCGGGGTGAATTTCCTTCATCCCATCCAATCGTCAAGGTTCCTTTTGAAGAGGGCCAAAGAGGAGCTCTGCTTGACATGTATGGACAGTCTATTCTAGAGTCTGGGGAGTCTCTGAGTCAGAAACCTATCCCTCCAGCATGTTTTGTTCATTGTGATGACAAGGTTTAGATCCCTGGAGCATGTGTCTCTGAGGGATTGGGATTTCTTTAAGTGCAGCATGTCCAACAGCTCTGGGTTTGCCATGGCCTTGTATGTTAAGCAGAGATCGCCTCTGAGTAGATGATATGTGACACAGTATAGGTGGAGTTTTTTAGACGGTCATCACAGGGCATCTGCTTTAGGCCTGTGATTCTTTTAGTGAGGTATTTCTGCAGCCTTTCCAGTTGTTTCAGATGTCTTGAGAGGTACATACCAAACGAGGCATTGTATTCTATAATGGGTCTAATGAGGGATGAGTACAGTGGGACAATGATCTCCTTTTTTCTGGATGAAAAGCCCTTAGTGATGAGGTGTACCACATAGAAGGATTTCCTGACTGTTTTGGCAATGTGGTTATCGAAGGTGAGACCACTGTCCACCTGTGTCCCTAAGTCTCTTATTACATGTTCGGTGCTTAGTGTGCTGCCACCTATGTGGTAATTCACGGGTACATGTTTTTTTCCCAAAGGGGATAACTATACATTTCTTGGCATTGAGCTTGAGCCCATGGCTCAGGCACCAAGCATCAGTTTCTGTAAGGCCCTTTTGTAGAATATCCACATCATTTGGGGATTCAGTAATGGCTCCCAGTTTGCAGTCATCTGCTAACTTTGTTAGCCAGAGTCCCTTAGTGTTGGCCTGTATTTCAGAGAAGTAGATGCCAAACAAGAGCGGTCCCAGGACTGAACCCTGAGGTACTCCACTTGTCACTTGTCTGGCGCTGGATTTGGAGTCGGCTACTTTTACAGTGTGGGTTCTGTCAGTAACCCAGTTGGCAACCCATCAAGTGATGTAGGGATTAATGCCCGGCTTAGTAAGTTTATCTATGATTCCAGAGGGGGGAATGGTGTTGAAGGCCTTGGTGAGGTCCAGATAGGCTGTGTAGACCATCTTACCCTTGTCCATGGCTCTGGAGACTGATTTGAAGAAGTCAATCAGGTTCAGGAGACAAGATTGGCCCTTCATGAGCACAAACTGCATGGAGTCCAGTGTTTGAAGGTTGCCATTGTCTTTGTTTATAAGTTCCATAATAATACGTTCCATGGCCTTGCAGATCAGGCTCGTCAGACTGATGGGGCAGTAGTTCCCGGGATCCAAGCTGGATCCCCCCTTGTGGAGTGGGATAACTGTAGCTGTGCACCACTCAGTGGGCACGAAGCCTGAGGGGAGGCTATGATTAAACATGACACTTAAGTGAGGTGCCAGTTCATTTTGTAGTTTATGTAGTACACAGCCTGGGATGTCATCTGGTCCCATGGATGCTGTATTCTTAGCTTTGGAGAGTACAATTTTTTTTACCTGTGTGGCCATTATTACTGGAATTTGGCAATCTTTCAGTATTGAGATGGGCCTTTTAGGGAGTGAGAGTGGGGTGAAGTTTGCACTGAATCGATCTGCCAGGATATTGGCAATATCCTTGGGATCAGTATATTTAATGCCATTCTGTTGTAGCTCAGAGCAGATCTGAGCATTGCCATTTAGATTCTTGACATAGCTATAGAATTATTTTATTATTTTTTTTATTTTACATTTGTTAACCGGGGGTGTCTGACTGAGCCAAAAAGGCCCTTTTTCAGCAGAGGCCTGGGGAGAAAAGCTCCACATAGAAAAATTACAGATACATTCAGACATGATCAGTATTTTATTTTTTTTTATTTTTTTTTTTAAGAGGAAAAAATAAATTTTATTTTATTTTTATTTCCTTGTGGTTGTCTTTGGAATCCTTTGGAGGATTTTATGAGGGATCTCAGCTTCTTACTGAGGCTGTTAAGGGAGTTTTTTGCATCCTAGGATTTTCCTCTTTTCTGCAACAGTTTCTTCCTTTTGTTGCAAAGTTTGTTTATGGCAGGGGATCACCGGATTGGTTTCCTTTTTTTGGAGGAGAGCATCTTGGTTTTATTGGGGATGGCACAATTCATGCATAAGTGGATGTGCTCGTACAGTGCCTTAGTGTACGATTCAGCATTCGAACTTTCAGCTCCCATCTGCATGGGTGTCATGAAGTTTTTCACTTCTGACTTGAGTAGTATGAAGTTGGCTTAGAGAAGTTTTTTACAGAGGTTTCCTTACTGGGGGGTGGGGGTGAGATGTGGATGTCAAGGGTGATTAGCTTATGGTCAGACTTGACCAACGAGGGGGTGACCATAGGTGTGGAGCATCGATTTCCCATGTTGATAATGACCAGGTCTAGGATACTGGAGCCCTGGTGGAACTAAGGATTAGTTGATCCAGGGTGTTGGAATTTATGAATTCCAAGAACCGCTGGGCAAAGGTGTTGGTACACGAGTAGTTTTCCCAGTTAATGGCAAGGTAGTTGAAATCACCCAGTATTATTCACTAATAGTTTTTACATAGCTACCAAAGAAGCCTCTATAGTAGACTACTCAGATAATGCCACTCTCATATGTTCTGCACTGTCTACTACAACTCCACAAGATGACCCAGGACTCCTTTTCCTCATTTGAGGCCTGGCTGGATGACTATCAACTACTTTCAAAAGGTCTATATCACATAGTCAAAGTTACATAACTTCGAACACATAAAAAAAAAAAAAAAAAAACACAAAGGACAACAAAATAAACTGTACCCCCACACCTGCTGCTACTTAAATATACCAACTCCGAGATCGCACCACAATGAAGTGAATAGAAACCTCCACCTATGAAAATTTCCATTCACACACTTGAACTTTTACTAATTCGAACATATGGTTTCGACCATATGTTGTTCGAACTTGTAAAAGTTCGATGACATGATAGGAGTCCCCTTTAAAATCCCAAAAAATGCTATTGTTGGCCAAATCTCTGTCAGCATGGAAACAATCCTTCAAGATCAAATCAGCAAATAATACCTCAGTTGAAACAGTTTCCAGCACAAATCTTCTTGGTGTCTTAGTTGATGATAACTTAAAATATGATTAACACATCCTCACACCATCAAGAAAATTTACCAAATGTTGGGCTTCCTCTACAGAAACAAATGCTTTCTCACTGACTACTCTAGGAATTCTTTAGCAGCATCTTTTCTTCTTCCTTCACTTCTCAGTGCAGCACCCATCCTGACTAACATTCACCCCATGTTAAAAAGTAAATCAGAGGTTTGCTACAATAAAATAGCTAAGTTTGCATCCAACTTACCAAACTGCTCATATCACTGCAAAGCACTGAGGCACCTACACTGGCTCAAATTACATAATTACTTTACCTACTGCTTACTACCCAGAAAATCATACACAAACTCAACATCTGCCCATCACTAAAAAAACATCCTCAAACAGTACCGCCCTCCTTGGAATCTCTGTTCACAGAACAAATATCTCCTGATCAGGACCAAGTATTCTAACAGCGCAGGTGACTTGCTTTACTCACTCTGTGTTGCTAAACAGAGGAACTCCATCCCACCCACCCTAAAACAAGAAGACATTACCACACATCAAGCACAACCTAAACAACACCTAACTTCCTTGTGGCTATGCTCATTCTCCCATCCTAACTAAACCCTGCTTTCTTTCTGTTTCCCTTCCATTACCAATCGTCAATCTCTCTACCAATTACCATGACTCTGTCACCTTTCGTACTCCTGTCTCTTTCTCTTTCATCCCAAATAGTGCTCCTCCAGCTAACCTATATCCATAATGCTCTCCTATTAATGACCCCTACCAATTTCATCATCTTACCTATCTAATGTTATCTCAACCCCTCTCCTATTGGAACTTTTTCCTCATGTTTTTCTTCACTATTTCTGCTTATACCCTTCCTCCCCATCTATTTTCTGTTCCTGCTGTAGTGACATCCTATCTCATTAATATCAATATATATATATATATATATATATATATATATATATATATATACTGAACTTCTGTGCATTGTCAATGCTCTTGTATCTCCAGCTATTATATTAACATGTCTCTGATGTATGTAAAATAATATAAAGTATATGATAAATGTCTTGACTATTTTACTCAATACTATCTGCAAATTAATCCTTAAAATGTTTATTTTTATTGTTGCTCATTGTAGATATGTATTTTATGTAGAGTGTTTCTCCCTGGGCCTCTGCTGAAAATAATACTTGTGACCAGATAGACTTTCCCAGTAAATTAAAGACAATAAATACCTTTTAGTGACTGTCAATATCAAAAAAAAAATTTCTTTTAAAACTTAACTCCCTCTCTAACAACTTGTTCCCAATTTCAAACACCCAATGCTGCTGTACTTCAATCTGATATATACCTTCCACATAATCATAAACCTCTTCCATGGAGCAAGTCCCTTATCACAATTCCACCATAAGCTTGTAACATGCCTTTAACTTACCTCACCTCCAGCATTTGTCATGACTAATCAATATTATTTTATTAACTTTCCTCTGAGATCTATACCACATGTAATAATTTCATCTGGATTTCATAAACTGCAGCCGCCTGTTTTAACTTATGCAGTCCTTTTCACCTGTCTTCCCAGAAAAGCATCCTCAACTTCAACAATCCACCTTTTCCAGCAGCCTATTAAAACGTTCTAAGCTGCTTTTTTCGCCTAGGTCCTTACAAAAATGCTTCATATGTTTCTCTTATCTTTCTGAATCCACCCACACAAAAAACATTCAGCATTTAAGTTTTCGGTTCTTTCTTTCCTTCTTTAAACAAAGAATCCTCCTCCAAACTTTGACTGCACTGAACAGCAGCCAAAACTTTTTGTTCAGTTTCCATCACCTTTGCATCAAATCAGAATGTATGAAAGACATCCCCCTCTATCAGATCATCACAAAAATAAGACCATCTTGAAATATGATTTTCTTTCAGATCTTCTATCTGTGTTTGGAATTGTTAGCTCTGGAACTTTGTGGTGAACACTTTAACTCTCCTTTCCTGTGGAGTGTATGTGGGTGCGGACTTTTCAATATGGTGGACAAGGCTACAGGCTTTGAAAAACATTTGGTCTGCAGAGATAAGATCCCGCTACGGGATCCACATGACATATGCATTTACTGCTTGGGCATTGTCCACCTTGAAGAGGTCTTTGACATCTATTCTTCCTATGCTCCAAGGGCACTGTCAGATCACCATTCAAGGTTGGAGTTGAAGGGCCTTTTCCCTGCCCAAGAAGGAGAATCAGCAACTTCTGTCTAAGGGTGTCCTTCTTCCTAGAATGTGACTGAAAAGCCAAAAAAGTATAGACCCAGAAAAAAGGGACTGAGATGTATGACTCTTTAAGGATAGATCCAAGGATAGCAAGAACAGGTCTCTGGACTCGTCTTCTGTAAAAGGACTTCCTCCAAAGACTCCTTTGCCTTTAGATCTAACAGTTTCTCTGATGGCTCTGGGATGGGGTCATGTTGCGATCTAGTCTCTGGTTGCTCCTGATTTGCTGGATACAGTGTTTCTATCAGAACTATCTTGCCTTGGGATCTGGCTGATGAACCTTCCAGCATATAGACTAGTGCATTGATCATCCAGACCACTCTTGGCAACGTCTTCCTTTAGATCAGTGCAATATTCTAGGAGCTTGCATAAAGCAGATCTGGATAAGATGATGAGGACCTTCTTGACAACACAGATACAGTTGAGGATTTTTCCAGCTCCCCTACACTCCCATTTTTATTTCTCCTCTGGTCCACTTTCCAGATATAGTAACTTTGGTTTTGAGTGTTTAACACATGGTCCCCAATCTGGAGCTGACAACCTGGTGTTGCCAGTTCCGAGAATTACTCTGACCCAGTTTGGATTTGGATGGGTCATGGAGCCAAGGAGTCAGCATTGAGGCCCCGAGATGAGAGTCAACCAAGCAGTCTTTAGAGCCTTCCTTAACTCTTGTGGCCCCACCACTCAACAGCTTGATACTAGCCACTACCTCAGATCCTAGGGAGGCAGCATCCTGAGGTGACTTATTCTGGGGTCTGCAAATTCCTCACAACCTGCCTTACTCTCGACATTCAAGACATTTAAGAAGATCCCCTCCCACTCAAAATAGGGGGCTGACCTGTACACTCTCAGATCCAGCCTGGAGTCCTGCAGTTTCTGATCCTTCAATACAGCATCATCTAGCTGTTTAACAACCAGCAAGATGCAGCCTTAAGGCACCCCAAGTCATGCTTTTCTCTGTTGCTTTAATTTTTCCCCTAGTGCCTCTCCCCACGGAGGAGCATTAAAAGCACAAATGCAAGAGGAGACATTTAGATTCCCCTCAGTAGTTTTTAACCCGACATGGACCTCAATGAAGGGGAAGGGTCCCCAGGTCTCCCTCTTTTGGAGAGCTCCCTTAGTTATAAAGACAGAGGGAGTCTGGTTCACTAATACTCCTTTGCTGGAGGATATGATGTTTCCAAAGGGTTTTCTTAAGGGTCAGTCTAAGACTTGGGTAAACCCCTTATGTATTGCTTAGTCGACTTTGTATCCCAATAGGCTTTGAAGAAATCAGACATGATAGAACCCATCCCTTGCAAGCCAGACAAGATATTAGTGTCCACTAAGGACAGGGCACATTGGGGTAAAGTCCTACAGTGGATGTCATTGTGATGGCAGCAATCATTATGAAGGAAATTTCTAAGGAGAGTGCTTCTGTCCACGTCCTTACAGAGAGTCCAGGGCTCTGAACAGATATGGAAAATGAGTCTATGTTTCAATGACATTTGCTTTCCGAGTGCTGAATTATATGGCTCATTGACCTGGCTCCAGAGGGATTTGACTAAGGAACTATCAGAATCCCTTACAAGTCCCACTACAGTGGAATCCCATATGACATTGGAATCAAAGCTGGCAACTATGCAGTTTATTACTAACATGTCCATGTGTCTCTTATCCAATGCAGCAGATGTCAGGGATAAAGTGGCAGGCACTCGCACTACTATTCACCTCCTTGTCTGGATATGATTAAGCATTTTGCAGAAAGATTCAAGATATCCTTCTTAAATGCCCCATTGAATGAGTCATCCCTGTTTGAATTTAATGTCAAGAACATAGCAGAACTTTATCTGGCATTGGAATCCATTTCTCCACACCTAAAAGTTCCTTTTTCTTTATTTAATTTCTTCAGATTTTTGGGCTTCTAATACCATGACAGGAATGGACCCCATTTGTAAGTCAAAGTATGATTAAAGTTCATGAAATTAGTATTGTTTCAATCTTTGATGGCAGCCAGAAGTGTTGTTTGCAGCACCCACAATGTGTCCAGTAATGACTCCTGCAATTCGTATGGAGTTACACCTATTGGTAATATATCTAAATACAGCTGTATATTCTTTTTTATATGACCATTGCTCCTACTGCTGTTGGAATTGCCTGGGTATCTTTCTGACACATTGCTCTCATTTCTGCCTGCAAATCCTAATATTTTATGAATGTGTGTCTCTCTGTATGCAAGACACTATAGTCACTGGGTGTAGGGGTTTCAATGATCAATGCTACTTTTGTCTACTAGTCATGGGCCACTATATCTGTTTTTTTCGCGTCTATCTTTGAACTGTTGGTAATGGGTGATCCCACATGATGTAGACTTCATAATTTTTTATGATGCTTTGTGGCTCGTTTCCAATGTTTTTTACCTACTTCCATATTATAATGTTTGCACAATCCCCAGTGCAACAGTCTTGCCCCATTATTATGCCTTTCAGTATATAGTCCTTCTGCCATTAGTATATCCCAACCAGCAATAAGGTGTGCAAATGTTTCCAATTCTGTTTTATAAAATTGACATTTGTCTGTTTTTCCCACATGTTCAATGGACTTTGTAAATCAACATGTACGTAGTCCACTATCTTGGGCCGGCAATATTATCCTTTCATCTTTTGGTTTGAATTTGCCTCTCCATAACCATTCCTGCATTTGAACCTGTTTAATATGAGGTTGTTCCAGGAGTTTTCTATACTTGAAACTATATTTATGCATTTTCCACATTTCTTGCCTTTTCATCTGATCCTTCACCTTGTATTCTTTTTTTTTTTTTTTTTGGCACATTCGGTTGGTGCCTGATTTTTATTTACTTCTGATTTGATTTCCATCCCCACTTGACACCAATATGCTTCTGCTAGATTAAGCAGGGAAGCCATCTTAGATTTAATCTCCTCATGTTTCAATACTTTCACTATGTTTGGGTCTTGTGAAGTCAGCAAATATGTATGCAGTCCCACAATTCCAGATCTATACATGTAATCAGTTTCAAGGAGGCGCATACCTCCTTTGGAATGGGGAATATTAATCTTGGAATGCACTTATTTTTATAAATCATTTGATGAATTTGAAGCATCCTTCTTGTTTTCCTGTATAATCTATCCAACACCTTTTTGGGGCCAGTCAATCACTCCAAAACCGTGTGTTAGGACAGGAGGAGCAAATTGGTTATTAGCTTAAACTTTGTTCCTAGATTTCAACACTATTTTCAGGATTAATTTAAGTCTTCTAAAATATTCCTTACTAAGTATTTGACTAAGGAACTATCCTTTCCCCATTCTAGCAGTGCAGGTGGTGCAAAAGGTAGCACTCGCCCTTTGGTGCAGGAGGCTGTGGGTTCTAGTCCCTCAGCAGGCAGATTGATTTCTGACACTGCAGTGCAACATAAAGAGGGTGCTGTCCTCCTGGCTGTGCCATCCTTTCAGATGAGATGTTAAACTGATGCCCCATCTGCTTGAGTTGCTGTTAGCACAGGTGAATGTAAAGATCCAGTGCCATCTACTGAAAAATAAATAGGGGGAACAGTCTCCAGTGCTCAGGCCAAATTTCCTCTAGTAGTGTAAATACCATCTCAGGTCTCTCCTGAAAAGAGGTTACTAGCATTGTGAGACTAATTCAGTCAACAAAGGATAAATAAATAACCAGAAGGGTGTAAATAATTATTGGTTCCAGAAGTCTGAGGGCTTTGTCTATGATAGTTTGGTGACAGAACCATCCAAGGCAGGGGAATCTTTAATAGAAGTCACCCTAGAGGCGGGAGAGGACTGTAGATTCAGTAGTTTCAAGTCATTTCATCTACAAGCCTTTTCAGTGCTCTTGAATGGTTTCCCAATTGCCCTTGTCTGGAGGCAGCTTGGGGCGTTATCTTTCCACTGCCAAGCTTGGTGGGCCATCACCAAGATTGTTGGGTGTTGAGAGTGATAGAGAGTGATGACCACAGCCTACCCTATTCTCTTCAAATTCCTCCCAAAAGTAAAAAAGACCTTTCTAGACATTCCACCCAAGTAAATAAAAAGGATAAAAGCACGGGTAATACTAAAGCTGATGGAAAAATGAGTAATTCAGAAGATCCCACTAAACCACATAAAATCCAAAGTCTACTAAATATTCTTTTTTGTGCCAAAAACATATGGAGACTGACAGCCAGTCTTGGACCTGAGTCATGTAAATCAGTTTGTCAAATAGACATCATTGCGGATGGTCATAGTACAGTCCATTCTACCTCTTCTGAGTAAGGATAACAAGATGTGCTTAGTGGACCTACCAAATGCCTAGTACCATATCATGAAAGCCAGAGAGTCCAAAAGGTTCCTACACTTCTAGGTAGGGCCAGTCATTTCCAGTTCAGAGCACTGCCCTTTGGTCTCATCATAGACCTCCCGGTGTGCCCAAATACATGGTAGTGGTAGCAGCTTGACTCAGGTTCTGCGTATTCCTATACTGAGATGACTGGCTAATCACAGCCATCACAAGGGATTCACTACTTCTTGCCAGAGATTTCTTACACTGTCTGTGCTTTTCCTTAGGAATTACAGTAAATATAAAAAAGTCCAAAATGGAACCATTCTAAACTTAAGAGTTCATATGCTACCACCTAGGCATCACCAGACAAACAGCCAAGGTCCTTCTGTCTAGACTGTCATCTCTATGCCTTTAAGTGCTACAAATCTTACACCATCAACCCCCATGACATATCTGATTCTTTGTTAAGGTCCATGGCAGTGCTATTACTTTACTCTCAATCATAGTATTTGACATGAGACTATTCCAGTAGAATCTATCCAATCAGTTCCATGAAGTATCAACCAATGTATCATCCCATCAAGCTCACCAACATCTGTATATAGCATATCTTATGGTTAATAACTTACCCAGTGTCTTCTTTAGGATGGTACTTTATGATTCCCCTCACCGAGAGATACAGTAACAAAGGATACCTCAGGGGTTGGTTGGGTGGGGGGGGGGGTTTCAAAGGGTGCATGGTCCCAGGTATCTAGTGCCATACAAAGGCCAACCTCCACATTAATATCTTGGAGAAGTTTGCAGTCCTCCTTATGTTTCAGGCCTTTCAGGATTGCCTGCCAATAGGTATGATAGTATGGATGGACAATGTGTCTGTAGTCTGGTACATCAAAAAACAAGGTGGAACCCAGTCATGCCCCTTATGCTGAGAAGCCATGAGGGTGTGGCAGTGAGCAACGTCTTCCCAGTGCTTTTTTTTTGCAATGCACATTCTGGGCAAGTCCAGCATCTTAGTGAGTGAATTAAGCAGGTCAATTATTCTGCCTCACGATTGGTCCGTCAATCCATCAGTGGTGTCCAAGATCTTTAACCACTGGAATTAACCCTGCTAAGATCAGTTTGCAACCCTGACCAACACCAAGTGCAGAAATACTAGACCCCCAGTGTCTCCAGTACACTTACCTCTGACTCCACTCATTGTCTAGTTTCTTCAGAAAGCATACTGTTGCAAAGCAAAATTGATTCTCATTGTGCCCTTTTGACCTCAGCAAGTTTGGTTCCACTTACTCTGGGCTCACCTAGTGTACAGACCCTAGGTTATGTATCCATGTCTGGATCTGATTTCTCAACCTTTCAGCAAGTCACATCTAGAAGTCAAATCTTTCAATCTGACCACTTGGTTTCTCTACTTCCGGTGATGGCCATAAATCCCAGACTATCATGACACATTGTACAGATTATTACTTCTTCTTAAAAAACTTCATCTAAGAAGACCTACAAAATTAATTAGAAAAGGTTCACAATTTGGGCTAGTTCTAGCAGTCTGGACCCTTTTTTAGCACATGTACCATCTTTATTGGATTTCCTGGAGAACCTCTTTTATTCAGGGCCTAGTTATTCTATGATTAAAGTGCAATTTGCTGTCATTTCTAACTTTTTCATGAGAACAGCATGCTTCCATTGCTTCACTGATGCTCTCTAAAGCATTTTTAGGAGGTGTGTTCTTTTTGCAACCCCTTTATGAGGGACCCTATGCCTCCTTGGGGTATTACTATCTTTTTAGAGAGTCTTATCAAGGCACATTTGAACCTGGACTTAAAAATCCAGTCTTGGAATACCTTGTTTCTTTTGGCTGTTACATCACCCAGAAGTATTTCAGAATTGCTGGCCTTGTCATGCAAATCTCAATATTACTTTTTCAAAAGGATAGAGTGTCTTTTTTCTTTCTCTCTCTCTGTCTCTCTCAGGACTAATTCAGTCTTCATTCCCAAGGTGGCTGCAGAAATTAACTTAAACCAGACTATACTATTTTTTTTTACATTTTTTTTTCAAATAAAGATTAATATGTATTTCACTTCCTTGATGGCTGCCTTCATTTTTGGTTTTTACACTGTACAAAGGACCTAAGGAAAAGTCAACAGCTATTTGTTTCCTTTTCTAAGATGAAGTAGGGTTCCAGTGTGTCTAACGTTACCCTGTCAAATGCTTTCTGACTGTATTCCTTTTGTCTACAGGGTTAAGGGTTTTGTAACTGCACTCCAAACCTAAGGCACATTCTACCAGAGCAATTGCAGCTTCTACAACTTTCTTTAACCATGCTCCCATTGATGACATTTGTGTTGCAGCAACTTAGTTCACAGTTCATATGTTTGTATTTCATTTTATGCTCAACCTGCAGTGCAGGTCTAGAGCTGCTTTTGGTTCTACTATTCTCTTGTATATCCTTCCATAGAGCAAACCGGTGTTGTTCTAGCTGGATACTCTGTCCCACAGCTTGAGCCAGACAGAAATGAAACTCCATGTATGAAAGTTAAGTGCTTATCATAACAGTAGATCCACATTGTTTTCTCCTATCTATTTCAACATCCCCACTCTCCAAAACCAGTCCAAACTGTCACTCTGTTATAGCTCCTACAGGACTGGAATGGGTCTTCCTGGTGTCTTTCTTGATTGCATCTCCTCTTGGTTGCTCTACATGATATGTGTATTACCTGTTGTAGGTACTTTATCCTCCTTTATAGGAATGAGACTCACATACTTGGAGGCAAACTCAGTCCAAGGGCAGCAGGACTAGTAGTGTATTATGGGATGGAGTAGAGCTTAAACATTGGCTCTGAAGTTTACCTGCCAGCCGTGGATCCATTGAGATCAGATTTACCCATAGGAAGAGATGGATAGAAGAAGACAATATAGATCAATTATTATGGTAAATACATAACTTTCATTTACATCAAATCTACAAATGCATGAATGAGAGAATGTGTGTGTGTGTGTGTGTGTGTGTGTGTGTGTGTGTGTGTGTGTGTGTGTGTGTGTGTGTGTGTGTGTGTGTGTGTGCATCATGAGAAGACTGATGCCCTAACCAGGATTATTTCTTCTGTCTTGTACTCAGTGAGTGTTGGGATAAATTCCCTTGCAACCCTGAAGTGCAGAATGTATCAGGGAATAAAGGAATGAATGAACAAATGACTGAACAAATTGACCATTACCTGTAATCAAACAACAGATACAGTCATTCACTTTCATCCACAGACTGTCTTAGAATGCATCCGTTCATTATAGCCATTTTACTGACTGTATAAACCTCAGATGATTGACGTACAACCAACAACGTTACCCTTAGATGAAATGGAGCATTATACAAAGTACTCCATGGACCTTCCCTGCCTGCATAGTAGTCCCATTTCCTCTTCCCCAGTGGCCAGCCCATGCTTTTCCCTCATCCTGGCCCCACACTATCCACGTGAACTGCTTTTTTATTGCCAGAGACATCCATTAACTGAGGGTCTGGGAGAAGAATCCAAAGCACATGGATAAATCCCACACTGAGACAGGGAGTACATTCAGACTCTACACAGACATAAAACCAGCAAAAAACTCAACCAAATAACCGAGTGCTGTTAAATGGCAAGATTAGTTTATGCAACTCTATGCCAATGATCATTCCTATCATACACATCCTGCCTAGATCTCCACAGTCACTTATTGATTAAAATGACAATATTTGACTGTAACAGAAAGTGAAAAATGCACTCAACTTGCTAATTTTGAATACTCTGCAACCCCTATCCCACATAAACTCAGTCATTTGCATCAGACAATCCCCGTACTTATCAATTGCTGCCATTTTATTGTATATTGAATGTGCACGCCTCAGATATCTGACTGCTGTTAAAATTGGCCATAGCAAAGTATTCCATCTGGCTTCACACAGATACACAATATTTCTACAAAGACAGAAGACATGATTGCTTAACTTAATGTCAGTAGTGACAGTCATTTTCAGTCTCGAACCCGGGACCTTGGACTCACCATGCAACTCGTTTCAAATGTATCTTCTCAGCTCACTGCTGTCAGAATACAGTGTGCCACACACTGCACCCCCTCCCAATTACTTTCAATATCTTAGTTCAAAGAACCAAGGAGAAAGGTAAACAATAACACATTTTACAAAAAAACAGATCATAATATTCGACAAAATCAGGAACAGTTTAGAGTATCTGTGTACCCCCCTCCACACACACACACACACACACACACACACACACACACACACACACACACACACACACGCGCACACCCGGACTAGAGCGCACACACACACACACACACACACACACACACACACACACACACACACACACACACACACAAACACACACACACACACATACAAATACAGGTAAATACCTTCCTACTTGTTGGTATTAGCAGGCACCTATCACCTTACTTTCAATCTCAGGTTGTCACAGTCATCGGAGGGAGCCTGTGCCATAGGAGGGGTCCCTTGCTGCTTCACACAGCAGTTCAGTGAGATGTTTCTTGAGTGAAGTTTCTGACATCCTCAGGAGCGAGTTGATCGAGTAAGCTAAATGCTTGGCTGCAAGCTGATTGAGCTGATTTTTTTAAATGTCCTCAGAATTTTGTGGATGTACATGTGCAGCATTCCAAGCACAAGGAACAACAGTGAATGTCAAAAAGTTGGCTATTATTTTTCATATAAAATAATAGTCAATGTTTGATTTTAAAACAGTTCCTTTTTTCTTTTAATGGGGGGGGGGGTGCAGCCTACCTCAATGAAGCACAAGTATTTTTGCATGATAAAATAATTTTACAACTTTTTCATAAAATAAAATATTTTGTCAGAAATAAGCAGAAATTAAGATAATGCAATTGTATCAAACATTATATGGATACAGAAATCATTTGCACTTCTCAGAGTTATCAGAGGATAGTAACTGTGCAGCGCAAAATGAGTATGAAACTGAAACTCTTGTGCTCAACGTTTTCTGGAATTCATAAATTCCAATGCCTAGGATAAACTAATCCACACCCCACCAGGGGCAGCAATATCCTAGACCTGGTTATTACCAGCATGGGCAACCGGTGCTCCACACCAGAGGTCAATTCCTCGTTGGCAGATCTGGCCACAAGCTAATCACCCTAGACATCCACATCCCTCCCCCATTGCCCATTAGGGAAACCACAGTAAAACATTTCTCCAAAGCCAACTTCACACTTCTTAAGACAGAAGTGACAAACTGCATGACACCCATGCTGACGGACAATAGAGGTATGACTGCTGAATCCTACACAAATGCATTTTATAAGCACTTGCACAAGTGCATGGACTGTGCAATCCCTAACAGAACCAAGATGCTATCCTCCAAAAAAGGAAGCCAATCTGGTGGTCCCCTGCCATAAACAAACTCTACAACAGAAGAAAGAAATTGTTGCAAAAAGAGTATAATCCCAAGATTGGAGAAACACCCTGGTCACCCTCAGGAAGAAGTCGAGATCCCTCATAAAATCCTCCAAAGCTAGTTATGAAAACAAAATTGCCACTGACTTCAAAGACAACCACAGAGCAATCTATAGCTATGTCAAGAATCTCACTGGCAATACTAAGATCTGCTCTGAGTTACAGCACAATGGCACTAAATATACAGAACCAACTTATATTGCCAACATCCTGGCAGATAGGTTCAGTGCTAACTTTACCCCCCTGTCATCCCCAAAAGGGCCCTTCTCTATACCAGAAGAATGCAAAGTTCCAGTAATCACAGCTGCACAGGTAAAAAACACACTATGCAAAGCCAAGAAAACAGCATCCATGGGACCTGACAACATCCCAGGCTGTATTCTACATGAACTACAGAACAAACTGGCACACTGCCTAAGTACCATGTTCAATCATAGCCTCACCTCAGGTTATGTGCCCACTGAATGGCGCACAATGACAGTTATCCCACTCCACAAAGGGGGAGCCACCATGGACCCTGGAAACTATCACCCAATTAGCCTAACGAGCCTGGTCTGCAAGGCTATGGAACGTATCTTCATGGAACTTATAAACAATGACATTGGTAATCTCCAAACTCAGGACCCCACCCAGTTAGTGTTTGTAAAAGGCAGATCATGTCTCCTAAACCTGATAGACTTCTTTGAAGCAGTCACCAAAGCCGTAGATGAGGGTAAGGTGGTTCACACAGCCTATCTAGATCTCGCCAAGGCTTTCGACACCATCCCCCACTCTGGAATTATAGATAAACTCACTAAACTAGGTATAAATCCCTATGTCACAAGATGAGTGGCCAAATGGTTCACTGACAGAACCCACACTGTGAAAATAGCAGACTCCAAATCTAACTTCAGACCAGTGCCAAGTGGAGTACCACAGGGTTCAGTCCTGGGTCCTCTCCTGTTTGATATCTACTTCTCTGAAGTACAAGCTAACACAGAAGGTCTTTGACTAATGAAGTTCGCAGATGACTGCAAACTAGGAGCCATAATCAAAACTCCAAAAGATGTGGACATCCTACAAAAGGGCCTCGCTGAGACAGATGCCTGGTGTCAAAGCCATGGCCTCAAGCTCAATGCCAAAAAGTGCATTGTCATCCCTTTTGCTGAAAACTCTGTACCCATGAAATACCACATAGGCGGTAGTCTACTTAACACCGAAAGTGTGATAAGAGACCTTGGGACACAGGTGGACAGTAGTCTCTCCTTTGATAATCACATTGCCACAGTAGTCAGGAAATCCTTCTACATGGCACACCTCATCAAAAAAGGTTTCTCATCCAGGAAAAAAGAGGTCATTGTTCCCCTCTACTCATCACTCATTAGACCCATTATAGAGTAGAATGTCCCTTTTGGTATGTACCGCACAAGACATCTACAACAACTGGAAAGGCCACGGAAATACCTCAAAAAGAGGATTACTGGCCTCAAACAGATGCTGTTCTCAGTTACTCTCTTATATAATCATCCATCTGCAGAAGAGAAAGAAGCACAAAGGGAGCACATGCATGATACAGATAGGTGAGTAGAACACGTAACCAGACACAGTTCACAAAATGTAAAGAAGAAACCTAGCTAAAAATACTAGGGATACAAAGAATGCAGATCTTGGTATAGTCAGGTATCTTAGAAACAAATGAAAATCCATGATCATGAACTGCAAGAAAGTTTTACTCATGATCCTCAAAGAGATTTTGCCCCGGATTTACAAAGCCCTGTAGAACGTGCAGGATTAGTCTAAGAGCTATTTTCGGCAATATGGCCGATGTGTGATCCAGGAACAAGCTCCCGGGATGTGCACATGAGCTCTTAGACTAATCCTGCATGGACTGAACTCCCATAAGCAAATTACCCTCATTTGCAGGTGAAAACCATGTAAATGAGGGTAATATGCAATCCAGGAAGCTGGCAGCTGTCCGTGCAGGACGATTGCAATGTGCAGAAATATACTCGGTTAGTAATCTACAGAACGAAGCTATGACAGCTCCAAATAAAGGCTACATATCATTGAGGAAGCATGCCAATGACCAAGTACAAGGCAATTAGCATTGCAAACTGTTTAAAAAAAATAAACAGAGTTTATTTTTTTTTCGCAGATCTCACCTGTTTAAGCATAAGGCAGTGACGGGATCCAGAGGAAAATAATAAAATAAAACTAAAGTAAGCATTCTAACTAAAATCAGTATTCTGTCATGGCAGGCAGAAGACAACCTGGCCAGTGAGTAATGGTTGCTAAGGGGGGAGGCTCAATGTGGGACATGTAACTATGCATTAGCAGGCAATCCTGTGCAAATGAGGGAAAGGTTAGTGAATCCCAGATTTTCCCAGGGTGTGAGTCAGGTCCCAAGAGTGTAAGAGTATAAATAGCTGTGTGCAAGACTAGGATATAGGTGACATCATGGGTGTGTGTGTTAGGCATACTGTAAGTGGATTGGAGACCTGTGGCTCGGGATTGCTCCTAGCTTAGCATAGCTAAGCTGGAGGTGTATCTAAACCTGCCTAGCACGGTTTACAAAGTATAAGCAGGTGTGCTCGCTCCACACTGGGTTTTACAGGAAGAAAAAGGAAGTTGAACCAGGAAAAAGAAGCTCTGTGCACATCTGAGCACTCTGTTTGCACGGCGCACACATGGGCTTAAACAGGGAGGCAATGGGAAGGGAAAACAGCAGTAGGCAGATAATCAAGGAGAACTAGCTTAGCTGATGGGTGAAATGTATCAGAATCAACCAATTATACAGGCAGCAGACCAGCCCAGCCCAGCACACCACTATAAACTATGCAAACACCTTTCCCCTTTGTTTTTCCCAAAAACTCTGCACCACCAGTGTATAAAGATGGGGAAATGTTACAAAACGAAAGCAAGAGATAAAATGTTAGGGGCTGCTTTTGCTATCATAAACCAGCATGTGCAAGAGGTTGAGGGTGTTGAGGATGTGAATGCTGCTGAGCAACCCACAGTGAGGAGACAGAGAAGAGTGTACAGACCCAGGCTATCCTACCAAGGGCTACATGAACTGGAGATAGTGTAGTGCTATAGGGTGGACAGGGACCTCCTACAGCAAATTGTTGAGCTATGCTGGCCACACCTGACACACAGAACTAATAGAGGGGAACCTATCCCAGTGGATACCAAATTATGTGTAGACCAAAGAATACTAGTTACAGGTACCTTCCAAAGGCCCACTAGGGATAAGATGGGGATTTCACAGGCATCAGCATCCAGGGTACTCCACCAGTTCCTGAATGCCATGTCAGCACATGTCGGTGAGCACATATATTTCCCCATCACCCGTGAGTCATTGGCCAGCAATATGCATCTCTTCCACCAAATAGCAGAATACCCAGAGGTAGTGGATGCAATAGACTGCACGCACCACCAGTTGATTGGGGTAGGGTCTACATCAACCGCAAGGGCTTCCTCTCCATCAACTGCCAGGTCATGTGTGATGCCCAGAGCATAATAATGAATGTGTGTGCTTGCTGCCCTGGCAGCTACCACGATTCCTACTTCTGGCATCTGGCACAGCTGTGCCAGACATTTGCCATTGGGGACATCCCACAAGGTCACCTAGTGGGGATGCTGGATACGCACTGGAGCCATGGTTGATGACACCCATCAGAAATGCACACACACCTGAACAAGAACTCTATAATGAGGAACATGCACAAACATGAATCATAATAGAGCGTGGGTTTGGGATGCTCAAGTCACGGTTCCAGTTCCTGAACACATCCAGTGGAGCCTTGCAGTACTCACCAACTACATGTACCCAAATTGTCCTTGTATGTGCCATCCTACACAATATGATCCTGTGGAAACAGCTGCAGCAGGAACAGCATGGGGCAGGGTCACACAGCCCCCCACCAGTACCACGTTGACATAGCTATAGAATTATTTTATTTTTTTTATTTTACATTTGTTAACCGGGGTGTCTGACTGAGCCGAAAAGGCCCTTTTTCAGCAGAGACCCAGGAAGAAAAGCTCCACATAGAAAAATTACAGATACATTTATACATGATCAGTATTTTTTTTTTTTTTAGAGGAAAAAAATAAATTTTATTTTATTTTTATTGCCTTGTGGTTGTCTTTGGAATCTTTGGCAATTTTAGTTTCGTAACTAGTTTGGAGGATTTTATGAGGGATCTCAACTTCTTACTGAGGCTGGTAAGGGAGTTTTTTGCATCCTGGGATTTTCCTCTTTTCTGCAACAGTTTCTTCCTTTTGTTGCAAAGTTGCAAAGTTTGTTTATGGCAATGGACCAGCAGATCGGTTTCCTTTTTTTGGAGGAGAGCGTCTTGGTTCTATTGGGGATGGCACAATTCATGCACGAGTAGATGTGCTCATACAGTGCCTTAGTGTACGATTCAGCTGTCAGACTTTCAGGTCCCATCTGCATGGGTGTCATGAAGTTTGTCACTTCTGACTTGAGTAGCATTAAGTTGGCTTTGGAAAAGTTTTTCACGGAGGTTTCCTTACTAGGGGATGGGGGTGGGATGTGGATGTCAAGGGTGATTAGCTTATGGTCAGACCTGACCAACGAGGGGGTGACCATAGGTCTGGAGCATTGATTTCCCATGTTGGTAATGACCAGGTCTAGGATATTGGAGCCATGGTGGGACTAAGGATTAGTTGATCCAGGGCATTGGAATTTAAGAATTCCAAGAACTGTTGGGCAAAGGTATATATACACGAGTAATTTTCCCACTTAATGGCAGGGTAGTTGAAATCAGCCAGTATTATTCACTAATAATCTTTACAAAGCTACCAAAGAAGCCTCTGTAGTAGACTACTCAGATGATGCCACTCTCACATGTTCTGCACTGTCTACCACAACTCCACAAGATGACCCAGGACTCCTTTTCCTCATTTGAGGCCTGGCTGGATGACTATCAACTACTTTCAAAGTGTCTATATCACATAGTTAAAGTTACAAAAAAAAAAAAAAAAGGACAACAAAATAAACTGTACCCCCCCCACCCACACACACACACACACACCTGCTGCTACTTAAATATACCAACTCCAAGATCGCACCACATTGAAATGAATGGAAACCTCCGCCTATGGAGATTTCCATTGACATACTTGAACTTTTACAAATTCGAACATATGGTTTCGACCATATGTTGTTCGAACTTGTAAAAGTTCGATGACATGATAGGAGTCCCCTTTAAAATCCTAAAAAAATGCTATTGTTGGCCAAATCTCTGTCAACATGGAAACAATCCTTCAAGATCACATCAGAAAATAATACCTTAGTTGAAACAGTTTCCAGCACAAATCTTCTTGGTGTCTTAGTTGATGATAACTTAAAATATGATTAACACATCCTCACACCATCAAGAAAATTTACCAAATGTTGGGCTTCCTCTGCAGAAACAAACGCTTTCTCACTGACTACGCTAGGAATTCTTTAGCAGCATCTTTTCTTCTTCTTCCTTCACTTCTCAGTGCAGCACCCATCCTGACTAACATTCACCCCATGTTAAAAAGTAAACCAGTGGTTTGCTACAATAAAATAGCTAAGTTTGCATCCAACTTACCAAACTGCTCATATCACTGCAAAGCACTGAGGCACCAACACTGGCTCAAATTACATAATTACTTTACCTACTGCTTAGTACCCAGAAAATCATACACAAACTCAACATCTGCTCATCGCTAAAAAAACATCCTCAAACAGTACCTCCCTCCTTGGAATCTCTGTTCACAGAACAAATATCTCCTGATCAGGACCAAGTATTCCAACAGTGCAGGTGACTTACTTTACTCACTCTGTGTTGCTAAACAGAGGAACTCCATCCCACCCACCCTAAAACAAGAAGACATTACCACACATCAAGCACAGCCTAAACAACACCTAACTTCCTTGTGGCTATGCTCATTCTCCCATCCTAACTAAACCCTGCTTTCTTTCTGTTTCCCTTCCATTACCAATAGTAAATCTCTTTACCAATTACCATTACTCTGTCACCTTTCTTACTCCTGTCTCTTTCTCTTTCATCCCAAATAGTGCTCCTCCAGCTAACCTATATCCATAATCCTCTCCTATTAATGACTCCTACCAATTTCATCATATTGCCAAATGTTATCTCATCCCCTCTCCTATCAGAACTTTTTCCTCTTATGTTTTTCTTGAGTATTTCTTCTTATACCCTTCCTCCTTATCTATTTTGTGTTCCAGCTGTAGTGACATCCTATCTCATTAATGTCAATATATATATATATATATATTTATATCTATATATATATATATATATATATATATATATATATATATATATATGTATATGCTGAACCTCTGTGCATTGTCATTGCTCTTGTATCTCCAGCTATTACATGTTAACATTTCTCTGATGTATGTAAAATAATATAAAGTATATGATAAATGTCTTGACTATTTTAATCAATACCAGTTGCAAATTAATCCTTAAAATGTTTATTTTTATTGTTGCTCGATGCAGATATGTATTTTATGTAGAGCTTTTCTCCCTGGACCTCTGCTGAAAATGAGACTTGTGACCAGATAGACTTTCCCAGTAAATTAAAGACAATAAATACCTTTAGTGACTGTCAATATAAAAAAAATTTTCTTTTAAAACTTATCTCCCTCTCTAACAACTTGTTGCCAATCTCAAACATGCAGGGTAACCAATGTTGCTGTACTTCGATCTGATATATACCTTCCACATAATCATAAACGTCTTCCTTGGAGCAAGTCCATTATCACAATTCCACCATAAGCTTATAACGTGCCTTTAACTTATCTCACCTCCAGCATTTGTCATGACTAATCCATATTACTTTATTAACTTTCCTCTGAGATCTATACCACGTGTAATAATTTCATCTGGATTTCATAAACTGCAGCCGCTTGTTTTAACTTATGCAGTCCTTTTCACCTGTCTTCCCAGAAAAGCATCCTC
This sequence comes from Protopterus annectens, assembly GCF_019279795.1. Classification (NCBI taxonomy): domain Eukaryota; kingdom Metazoa; phylum Chordata; order Ceratodontiformes; family Protopteridae; genus Protopterus; species Protopterus annectens. The sequence continues at coordinate 1,224,073,982 of NC_056732.1, forward strand.
TGATCACCTAGTAACTTCAACAATCCACCTTTTCCAGCAGCCTATTAAAACTTTCTAAGCTGCTTCTTTCGCCTAGGTCCTTACAAAAATGCTTTATATGTTTCTCTTATCTTTCTGAATCCACCCACACAAAAAACATTCAGCATTTAAGTTTTTGGTTCTTCCTTTCCTTCTTTAAACAAAGAGTCCTCCTCCAAACTTTGACTGTACTGAACAGCAGCCAAAACTTTTTATTCAGTTTCCATCACCTTTGCATCAAATCAGAATGTATGAAAGACATCCCCCTCTATCAGATCATCACAAAAATAAGACCATGTTGAAATATGATTTTCTTTCAGATCTTCTGTCTGTGTCTCGAATTGTTAACTCTGGAACTTTGTGGTGAACACTCTCACTCTCCTTTCCTGTGGAGTGTATGTAGGTGTGGACTTTTCAATATGGTGGACAAGGCCACAGGCTTTGAAAAACATTTGGTCTGCAGAGATAAGATCCCGCTGCAGGATCCACATGACAAAAGCATTTACTGCTTGGGCATTGTCCACCTTGAAGAGGTCTTTGACATCTATTCTTCCTATGGTCCAAGGACACTGTCAGATCACCATTCAAGGTTGGAGTTGAAGGGCCTTTTCCCTGCCCAAGAAGGAGAATCAGCAACTTCTGTCTCAGGGTGTCCTTTTTCCTAAAATGTGGCTGAAAGGACAAAAAAAGTATAGACCCAGAAAAAAGGGACTGAGATGTACAACTCTAAGGATAGATCCAAGGATAGCAAGAACAGGTCTCTGGACTAGTCTTCTGTAAAAGGACTTTCTCCAAAGACTCCTTTGCTTTTAGATCTAAGAGTTTCTCTGATGGCTCTGGCATGGGATCATGTTGCATTCTAGTCTCTGACTGTTCCTGATTTGCTGGATCCAGTGTTTCTACCAGAACTATTTTGCCTCGGGATCTGGCTGATGAACCTTCCAGCATACAGACCAGTACACTGATCATCCAGACCACTCTTGGCAACTTCTTCCTTTAGATCAGTGCAATATTCTAGGAGCTTGGATAAAGCAGATCTGGATAGGATGATGAGGAACTTCTTGACAACACAGATACAGTTGAGGATTTTTCCAGCTCCCCTACACTCCCATTTTTATTTCTCCTCTGGTCCACTTGCCAGATATAGTAACTTTGGTTTTGAGTGTTTAACACATGGTCCCCAATCTGGAGCTGACAACCTGGTGTTGCCAGATCCAGCAATTTCTCTGACCCAGTTTGTATTTGGATGGGAAGTGGAGCCAAGGAGTAAGCACTGAGGGCCTGAGATGAGAGTCAAGCAAGTAGTTTCTAGAGCCTTCCTTAACTCTTGTGGCCCCACCACTCAACAGCTTGATACTAGCCACTACCTCAGATCCTAGGGAGGCAGCATCCCGAGGTGACTTATTTTGGGGTCTGCAAATTCCTCACAACCTGCCTTACTCTTGACATTCAAGACATTTAAGAAGATCCTCTCCCACCCAAAAGAGGGGGCTGACCTGTACATCCTCAGATCCAGCCTGGAGTCCTACAGTTTCTGATCCTTCAATATAGCATCATCTAGCTGTTTAACAACCAGCAAGAAGCAGACTTAAGGCACCCCAAGTCATGCTTTACTTTGTTGCTTTAATTTTTCCCCTAGTGCCTCTCCCCACGGAGGACCATAAGAAGCACAATTGAAAGAGAAGGCATTTAGATTCCCCTCAGGAGTTTTTAACCAGACATTGACCTCAATGAAGGGGAAGGGTCCCCAGGTCTCCCTCTTTTGGAGAACTCCCTTAGTTATAAAGATAGAGGGAGTCTGGTTCACTAATACTCCTTTGCTGGAGGATATGATGTTTCCAAAGGCTTTTCTTAAGGGTCAGTCTAAGACTTGGGTGAACCCTTTATGTATTTCTTAGTCGACTTCGTATCCCAATAGGTTTTGAAGAAATCAGACATGATAGAACCCATCCATTGCAAGTCAGACAAGATATTAGTGTCCACTAAGGACAGGACACATTGGGGTAAAGTCCTACAGTGGATGTCATTGTGATGGCAGCAATCATTATGAAGGAACTTTCTACAGAGGGTGCTTCTGTCCACATCCTTACAGAGAGTCCAGGGCTCTGAACAGATTTGGAAAATGAGTCTATGTTTCAATGACATTTGCTTTCTGAGTGCTGAATTACATGGTTCATTGACCTGGCTGCAGAGGGATTTGACTAAGGAACTATCAGAATCCCTTACAGGTCCCACTACAGTGGAATCCCATATGACATTGGAATCAAAGCTGGCAACTATGCAGTCTATTATTAACATGTCCATGTGTCTCTTATCCATTGCAGCAGATGTCAGGGATAAAGTGGCAGACACTCGCATTTCTATTCACCTCCTTGTCTGGATGTGATTATGTCATTTTGCAGAAAAATTCAAGATATCCTTCTTGAATGCCCCATTGAATGGGTCATCCTTGTTTAAATTTAAGGTTAAGGACATAGCAGAACTTTTTCTGGCATTGCAATCCATTTCTCCACACCTAAAAGTTCCTTTTCCTTTTTTTTTAATTTCTTCAGATCTTTTGGGCTTCTAATACCATGACAGGAATGGACCCCATTCCTAAATCAAAGTAAGATTAAAGTTCATGAAATTAGTACTGCTTCAATCTTTGATGGCAGCCAGAAGTGCTGTTCGCAGCACCCACAGTGTGTCCAGTAATCAATCCTGCAATTCGTATGGAGTAACATGTATTGGTAACATATCTAAATACAGCTGTATATTTTTATATGACCCTTGCTCCTACTGCTGTTGGAATTGCCTGGGTATCTTTCTTACACATTTCTCTCATTTCTGCCTGCAAATCCTGATATTTTATGAATTTGTGTCTCTCTGTATGCAAGACACTGTAGTCACTGGGTGTAGGGGTTTCAATGATCAATGCTACTTTTGTCTACTTGTAATGGACCACTGTCTCTGGTTTTCTCACATCTATCTTTGAACTGTTGGTAATGGGTGATCCCACATGATGTAGACTTCATAATTTTTTATGATGCTTTGTGGCTCGTTTCCAATGTTTTTCAGCTAATTCCATATTATAATGTTTGCACAATCCCCAGTGCAACAGTATTGCCCCATTATTATGCCTTTCAGTATATAGTCCTTCTGTCATTAGCATTTCCCAACCATCAATAAGGTGTGCAAATGTTTCCAATTCTGTTTTATAAAACCGACATTTGTCTGTTTCTCCCACATGTTCAATGGACTTTGTAAATCAGCATGTACGTAGTCTACTATCTTGGGCCGGCAATATTAACCTTTCATCTTTTGGTTTGAATTTGCCTCTCCATAACCATTCCTGCATTTGAACCTGTTTAATATGAGGTTGTTCCAGGAGTTTTCTATACTTGAAACTATATGTATGCATTTTCCACATTTCTTGCCTTCTCATCTGATCCTTCACCTTATATTCTTTTTTTTTTTTTTTTTGGCACATTCGGTTGCTACCTGATTTTTATTTACTTCTGGTTTGATTTCCATCCCCACTTGACACGGATATGCTTCTGCTAGATTAAGCAGGGAAGTCATCTTAGATCTAATCTCCTCATGTTTCAAAACTTTCACTATGTTTGGGTCTTGTGAATTCAGAAAATATGTATGCAGGCCCATGTTTGCAGATCTATACATGTGATCATTTTCAAGGAGCGCATTCCTCCTTTGGAATGGGGAATATTAATCTTAGTATGCACTGATTTTTATAAATCATTTGATGAACTTGAAGCATCCTCCTTGTTTTCCTGTATAATCTATCCAACACCTTTTTGGGGCCAGTCAATAACTCCAAAACCGTGTGTTAGGACAGAAGGAGCAAATTGGTTATTAGCTTAAACCTTGGTTCTTAGATTTCAACACTATTAAGCCTTCTAAAATATTCCTTACTAAGTATTTGACTAAGGAACTATCTTTTCCCCATTATAGCAGTGCAGGTGGTGCAAGAGGTAGCACTCACCCTTTGGTGCAGGAGGGTGTGGGTTCTAGTCCCTCACCAGGTAGATTAATTTCTGACACTGCAGTGCAATATAAGGGGGGTGCTGTACTCCTGACTGTGCCATCCTTTAGATGAGATGTTAAACTGATGCCCTATCTGCTTGACTTGGTGTTAGCACAGGTGGATGTAAAGATCCAGTGCCATCTACTGAAAAAAATAGGGGGAACAGACTCCAATACTCAGGGCAAATTTCCTCTAGTAGTGTAAATACCATCTCAGATCTCCCCTGAAAAGAGGTTACTAGCATAGTGAAACTAATTCAGTCAACAAAGGATAAATAAATAACCAGAAGGGTGGAAAATAATTATTGGTTCCAGAAGTCTGAGGGCTTTGTCTATGATAGTTTGGTGACAGAACCATCCAAGGCAGGGGGACTCTTTAATAGGAGTCACCCTAGAGGCAGCAGAGGAGTGTAGAATCAATAGTTTCAAGTTCTTTCATCTACAAGTCTTTTCAGTGCTGTTAAATGGTTTCCGAATTGCCCTTGCCTGGGGGCAGCTTGGGGCAATATCTTTCCACTGCCAAGATTGTTGGGTGTTGAGAGTGACAGAGAGTGATGACCAGAGCCTACCCTATTCTCTTCAAATTCCTCCCAAAAGTAAAAAATAGACCTTTCTAGACATTCCACCCAAGTAAAAAAAAAAAGGTTAAAAGCACGGGTAATACTAAAGCTGATGGAAAAATGAGTAATTCAGAAGATCCCACTAAACCACATAAAATCCAAAGTCTACTAAACATTCTTTTTTGTGACAAAAACATATGGAGACTGACAGCCAGTCTTGGACCTGAGTCATGTAAATCAGTTAGTCAAATAGACATCATTGTGGATGGTCATAGTACAGTCCATTCTACCTCTTCTGAGTAAGGATAACAAGATGTGCTTAGTGGACCTACCAAATGCCTACTACCATACCATGAAAGCCAGGTAGTCCAAAAGGTTCTTTCACTTCTAGGTGGGTTCAGTCATTTCCAGTTCAGAGCACTGCCCTTTGGTCTCATCATAGACCTCCTGGTGTGCCCCAATGCAGGGCAGTGGTAGCAGCTTGATTCAGGTTCTGTGTGTTCCTATACTGGGATGACTGGTTAATCACAGCCATCACAAGGGATTCACTACTTCTTGCCAGAGACTTCTTACACTGTTTGTGCTTTTCCTTAGGAATTACAGTAAATTTCAAAAAGTCCAAAATGGAACCAGTCCAAACTTAAGAGTTCATTTGCTACCACCTAGGCATCACTACACAAACAGCCAAGGTCCATCTGTCTAGACTGTCATCTCTATGCCTTTAAGTGCTACAAATCTTACACCATCAACCCCCATGACAAGCCATGAGGGTGTGGCAGTGAGCAACATCTTTCCAATGCTTTTTTGTTGCAATGCACATTTTGGGCAAATCCAGCATCTTAGTGAGAGAATTAAGCAGGTCAATTCTTCTGCCTCACGAGTGGTCCGTCAATCCATCAGTGGTGCCCAAGATCTTTAACTACTGGAATTAACCCTGCTGAGATCTGTTTGCAACCCTGACCAACATCAAGTGCAGCAATACTAGATCCCCAGTGTCTCCTGTACACTTACCTCTGACTCCATTCATTGTCAAGTTTCTTCAGAAAGCATACTGTTGCAAAGCAAAATTGATCCTCATTGTGCCCTTTTGACCTCATCAGGTTTGGTTCCACTTACTCTGGGCTCACCAAGTGTACAGACCGTAGGTTATGGAGCCATGTCCGGATCTGACTTCTCAACCTTTCAGCAAGCCACATCTAGAAGTCAAATCTCTCATTCTGACCATTTGGTTTCTCTACTTCCGGTGATGACCATAAATCCCAGACTATCATCACACATTGTACAGATTATTACTTCTTCTTAAAAAACTTCATCTAAGAAGACCTACAAAAGTAAGTAGAAAAAGTTCAGAATCTGGGCTAGTTCTAGAAGTCTGGACCTTTTTTTAGCATATCTACCATCTATACTGGATTTCCTGGAGAACCTCTTTTATTCAGGGCCTAGTTATTCTACGATTAAAGTGCAATTGGCTGTCATTTCTAACTTTTTCATGAGAACAGCATGCTTCAATTGCTTCAGTGATGCTCTCAAAAGCATTTTTAGGAGGTGTGTTCTTCTTGCAACCCCTTTATGAGGGACCCTATGCCTTCTTGGGGTATTACTATCTTTTTTAGAGAGCCTTATCAAGGCACATTTGAACCTGGACTTCAACAGATTTAAAATTCCTGTCTTGAAAAACCTTGTTTCTTGTGGCTGTTACATCACCCAGAGGGATTTTAGAATTGCAGGCCTTGTCATGCAAATCTCAATATTACTTTTTCAAAATGATAGAGTCTCTCTCTTTCTTTCTCTTTCTCTATCTCTCTCAGGACTAATTCAGTCTTCATTCCCAAGGTGGCTGCAGAAATTAACTTAAACCAGACTATGCTATTTTCTTTTTTTACATTTGTTTTCAAATCCAGATGAATATCTATTTCACTTTCTTGATGTCTGCCTTCAGCTTTGGTTTTTACACTGTACAAAGGACCTAAGGAAAAGTCAACAGTTATTTGTTTCTTTTTCTAAGATGAAGTAGGGTTCCAGTGTGTCTAATGTTACCCTGTCAAATGCTTTCTGACTGTATTCCTTTTGTCTACAGGGTTAAGGGTTTTGTAACTGCACTCCAAACCTAAGGCACATTCTACCAGAGCAGTTGCAGCTTCTACAACTTTCTTTAACCATGCTCCCATTGATGACATTTGTGTTGCAGCAACTTAGTTCACAGTTCATATGTTTGTATTTCATTTTATGCTCAACCTGCAGTGCAGATCTAGAGCTGCCTTTGGTTCTACTATTCTCTTGTATATCCTTCCATAGAGCAAACCAGTGTTGTTCTGGCTGGATACTCTGTCCCACAGCTTGAGCCAGACAGAAATGACAACTCCATGTATGAAAGTTATGTGTGTATCATAACAGTAGATCCACATTGTTTTCTCCTATCCATTTCAACATCCCCACTCTCCAAAACCAGTCCATACTGTCACTCTGTTATAGCTCCTACAGGACTGGAATGGGTCTTCCTGTGGCTTTTCTTGATTGCAACTTCTCTTGGTTGCTCTACATGATATGTGTATTATCTGTTGTAGGTACTTTTTCCTCCTTTATAGGAATGAGACTCACATACTTGGAGGCAAACTCGATCCAAGGGCAGCAGGATTAGTAGTGTATTATGGGATGGAGTAGAGCTTAAGCCTTGGCTCTGAAGTTTACCTGCCAGCCTTGGATCCATTGAGATCAGATTTACCCATAGGTTGAGATGGATGGAAGAAGATAATATAGATCTATTATTATGGTAAATACATAACTTTCATTTACAACAAATCTACAAATGCATGAATGAGTGTGCATGTGTGTGTGTGTGTGTGTGTGTGTGTGTGTGTGTGTGTGTGTGTGTGTGTGTGTGTGTGTTTGTGTGTGTGTGTGTGTGTGTGTGCGAATCATGAGAAGACTGATGCCCTAACCAGGATTATTTCTTCTGCCTTATCCTCAGTGAGTGTTGGGATACATTCCCTTGCAACCCTGAAGTGCAGAATGTATCAGGGAATAATGGAATGAATGAACAAATGACTGAACAAATTGACCATTACCTTTAATCAAACAACAGATACAGTCATTCACTTTCATCCACAGACTGTCTTAGAATGCCCCCACTCATTATAGCCATTTTACTGACTGTATACACCTCAGATGATTGACGTACTATCAACAACGTTACCTTTAGATGAAATGGAGCATTATACAAAGTACTCCATGGACCTTCCCTGCTTGCGCAGCAGTCCCATTTGCTCTTCCCCAGTGGCCAGCCCATGCTTTTCCCTCATCCTGGCTCCACACTATCCACATGAACTGCTTTTTTATTGCCAGAGACATACATTAACTGAGGGTCTGGGAGAAGAGTCCAAAGCACATGGATAAATCCCACACTGAGACAGGGAGTACATTCGGACTCTACACAGGCATACAACCAGCAAAACACTCAACCAAAGAACTGAGTGCTGTTAAATGGTAAGACTAGTTGATGAAACTCTATGCCAATGATCATTCCTATCATACACATCCAGCCCAGATCTCCACAGTCACTTACTGATTAAAATGACAATATTTGACTGTAACAGAAAGTGAAAAATGTACTCAACTTGCTACTTTTGGATACTCTGCAACCCCTACCCCACATAAACTCAGTCATTTATATCAGACAATGCCCATACTTATCAATTGCTGCCATTTTATTGAATGTGCACACCTCAGATATCTGACTGCTGTTAAAATAGCCATAGCAAAGTATTCCAATTGGCTTCACACAGATACACAATATTTCTACAAAGACAGAATAAATTATTGCTTAACTTAAGAAAATGTCAGTAGTGGCAGTCATTTTCATCAACATACAACTCCTTTCAAATGTATCTTCTCAGCTCACTGCTGTCAGAATACAGTGTGCCGCACAATGCACCCCCCCCCAATAACTTTCACTATCTTAGTTCAAAAACCAAGGAGAAAGGTAAACAATAACACATTTTACAAAAAAAACAGATCATAAAACTCGACAAAATGAAGAACAGTTTTGAGTATCTGTGTAGCCCCCTCCACACACACACACACACACACACACACACACACACACACACACACACACACACACACACACACACACACACACACAAATACAGGTAAATACCTTCCTACCTGTTGGTAATAGCAGGCAGTGTGCCTGTAAAAAAAAAAAAAATTCCCATGTTCCTGCCTCTGCATTCACCTATCACCTTACTTTCAGTCTCAGATTGTCACAGTCATCTGAGGCAGCCTGTGTTATAGGAGGGGTCCCTTGCTGCTTCACACAGCAGCTCAGTGAGATGTTTCTTGAGTGACGTTTCTGACATCCTCAGGAGCGAGTTGATCAAGTAAGCTAATTGCTTGGCTGTAAGCTGATTGAGCTGATTTTTTTAAATGTCCTCAAAACATTGTGAATGTGCATGTGCAGCATTCCAAGCATAAGGAATGACAGTGAATGTCAAAAAGTTGGCTATTATTTTTCATACAAAATAATAGTCAGTGTTTGATTTTAACACAGTTCCTTTTTTCTTTTAATTTGAGGGGGTGGGGGGCTGCAGCCTACCTCAATGAATCACAAGTATTTTTGCATGATAAAATAATTTTACAACTTTTTCATAAAATAAAACATTTTGTTAGAAATAAGCAGAAATTAAAATAATGCAATTGTATCAAAAATTATATGGATACAGAAATAATTTGCATTTCTCAGAGTTATCAGAGGATGGTAACTATGCAGCGCAAAATGAGTATGAAACTGAAACTCTTGTGCTCAACGTTTTCTGGAATTCATAAATTCCAATGCCTTGGATCAACTTATCCACACCCCCACCAAAGGCAGCAATATCCTAGATCTGGTTATTACCAACATGGGCAACAGGTGCTCCACACCAGAGGTCAATTCCTCATTGGTCAGATCCGACCACAAACTAATCAGTCTAGACATCCACATCCCTCCCCCACCACCCATTAGGGAAACCACAGTAAAACATTTCTCCAAAGCCAACTTCACGCTTCTTAAGACAGAAGTGGCAAACTTCATGACACCCATGCTGATGGACAATAGAGGTATGACTGCTGAATCCTACACAAATGCACTTTATAAGCACTTACACGAGTGCATGGATCATGCAATCCATAACAGAACCAAGATGCTATCCTCCAAAAGAGGAAGCCAATCTGGTGGTCCACTGCCATAAACAAACTTTACAACAGGAGAAAGAAACTGTTGCAAAAAAGAGTAAAATCCCATGATTGGAGAAACTCCCTGGTAAGTAAGAGGCTGAGATCCCTAATAATATCCTCCAAAGCTAGTTACGAAAACAAAATCGCCACTGACTCCAAAGACAACCACAGAGCATTCTATCGCTATGTCAAGAATCTCAATGGCAACACTAAGATCTGGTCTGAGTTACAGCACAATGGCACTAAATATACAGAACCAACTGATATTGCCAACATCCTGGCAGATAGGTTCAGTGCTAACTTTACCCCCCTGTCAGCCCCCTAAAGGGCCCATGTCTATACCAGAAGAATGCAAAGTTCCTGTAATCACGGTTGCACAGTTAAAAAATCATACTATCCAAAGCCAAGAACACAGCATCCATGGGACCTGACAACATCCCTGGCTGTGTTCTACATGAACTAGAGAATGAACTGGCACCCCACCTAAGTACCATGTTCAAGCATAGCCTCACCTCAGGCTATGTGCCTACAGAATGACACACAGTGACGGTTATCCCACTCCACAAAGGGGGAGCCACCATGGACCCTGGAAACTACTGCCCCATTAGCCTAACAAGCCTGGTTTGCAAGGATATGGAAAGTATCATCATGGAACTTATAAACAATGACATTGGTAATCTCCAAACTCAGGACCCCACTCTGTTAGGGTTTGTAAAAGGCAGATCATGTCTCCTAAACCTGATAGACTTCTTTGAAGCAGTCACCAAAGCCGTAGATGAGGGTAAGGTGGTTCACACAGCCTATCTAGCTCTCGCCAAGGCTTTCAACACCATCCCCTATGCTGGAATTATAGATAAACTCACTAAACTAGGTAATAAATACCTATGTCACAAGATTGATTGCCAACTGGCTCACCAACAGAACCCACACTGTGAAAGTAGCAGACTCCAAATCCAACTTCAGACCACATGGTTCAGTCCTGGGTCCTCTCCTGTTTGGTATCTACTTCTCTGAAGTACAGGCTAACACAGAAGATCTTTGGCTAACAAAGTTCACAGATGACTGCAAACTAGGAGCCATAATCAAAACTCCAAAAGATGTGGACATCCTACAAAAGAGCCTCGCTGAGACAGATGCCTGGTGTCAAAGCTATGGCCTCAAGCTCAATGCCAAAAATTGCATTGTCATCCCTTTTGGTAAAAACTCTGTACCCATGAACTACCACATAGGCGGTAGTCTACTTAACACCAAAAGTGTGATAAGAGACCTTGGGACAAAGGTGGACAGTAGTCTCTCCTTTGATAATCACATCACCACAGTAGTCAGGAAATCTTTCTATGTGGCACACCTCATCACAAAAGGTTTCTCATCCAGGAAAAAGAGGTCATCGTTCCTCTGTACTCGTCACTCATTAGACCCATTATATAGTACAATGCCCCTTTTCATATGTACCTCACAACACCTGGAAAGGCCGCAAAAATACCTCACAAAGAGGATTACCGGCCTCAAACAGATGCCCAACACAGACCGTCTCAAAAATCTGCAGCTTTACTCTGTAGCATATCGCCTACTCACAGGCGATCTCTGCCTAACACACAAAGCTATGTCAAACCCAGTGCTTTTAGACATGCTCCACTTAAAGAAATCCCAATCCCTATGAGCTACACGCTCTAGGGGACCTAAACCTTGTCACCACAATAAACAGAACATGCTGGAGGGATAGATTCCTGTCCCAGAGACTTCTCATACTCTGGAACAAACTACTTATCTATATCAAACAAAGCTCCTCATAAGCACTCTTCAAGAAAAATCTTGATGATTGGATAGGAGATAGGAAATTCACCCTGGGGTCACTTCTGTGGCTGTGCTCGACAGTGGCACAGGAAAATAATTTTCTTGGGTGGCGAAAGCCAGGGTACCTTTTGGCTCAGCTTATATAGGCCCTAGGGCCAATAGCCTAGTACCTATCTATGAACCTATGAAACAGATTCAGGGTTTAGGTAATTTGATACTGATAACACTTAAAGGTAGAATATTATTGCAAGACATAAAATTTTATTTGTTTTAGTACAAAAGACAGACAGCTATGTATAATGTAGGATGGATGGACAGATGGATGGATGGCTTATCTGACTGAGCATATGCCCATTCATGGGCCTTTAAAGCCCTTTTTAGGCAATACCAAAAAGACAAAACTACCAACATAGAGAAAAAGTCTACAAGCAAATTTAAAGTATTACTACTCAGTGCTCAGATGCTAAACAAAAGACTCCACATCCTTCAAGCCCTCCTCACTCTACAGATTGTAGACATCTGTGCCATAACCAAGACTTGGTATGAAGCCATAGAACATACTCCAGCAGTGAAAAACTACATAGCCTTCCACACATTTAGACTAAGAACAGCACAGACTGGGGCCAAAAGTGGAGGTGTCTTTATCTTTGTTAGTAACAAACTTACCTCCCGGTTGGATAAACAGGATGATAATATGGAGCTCATCTGCAAGCAGGTCATCATAGATAAGGTCCCTCACCATATCATGGCTAGGTACAGGTCACTATCTATGCCCTTAGAGTCTCACAACTGTTATCTAAACCTACTACAGGTGTTCACCATTCAACCAAACACCAAATATCCTGCTCATGTGTGACTTAACTACCCATCTATAGACTTTGAAATGTACACTGCCTCAAAGTCACAGGCACAATGCTTCTTGGACTTTATTAACATAAACACACTGCAACAGATAGTGCATGCTCCAACCAGAGGATTAAGAATACTGGATTTGGTACTTATCAACATGGGAGAGCATTGCACCTACCCCCATGTCACATTCTTAGTAGTGAGGTTAGATCACAAAGATGTCTCATTTGGCCTAAAAATGAATCCAGAAAACCCAGATAAACCAGTAACAGAAACCATTTAAAGGTAAACTACAGCCTATTAAGTGATAGTTTGTCAAAATTCAAGCCTCCTATGCAAACATGTGAATGGCTGCACAGAGGCTGCTGTACCTACCAAGAATAAACCCAAAACAAACATTAAAAACCAGCCCCACTGGTGGAATCCTCACCTAAACAAGGTCAATAATAAAATAAGAAAACACAGGAACAAAACCAGGCAGAGCAACCCCTTAAAGACAAGTGCTGTCTTATATGACTAAGCAAGAATGTAATGAGTCTAATTAAGTCCAACAAGGGCAACTATGAGGACAAGATAACCTCGCAGGCTTGGAACAATCAGAAAGCCTTCTTCAGTTATGTCTGGAATGTCAGAGGTAACACACAGCAGTGTGCTGAATTGGTGGTGAATGATACAACCTTCACCAATCATGGTGACATAGTTTATTTATTTATTTTATTTATTTACATTTGTTGACTGGGAGAGTCTGACTGGACACAGGTCCGTTTTCAGCGGAGGCCCAGGGAAAAAAGATTTACATTTAAATGTTACAGACATTATACAATTTGAGAAACATATAATTTAAAAAATTATAGACATTGTTACAGCTGTAGAACATAATACAAGATTAAAACAAAGTTGTAAAACAGCTGTAGAACATAAATACAGGTTTAAAACATAGTGACAGGTGTTGAACATAGTTACAGATGTAGAACATAATTCATCAGTAGACAACTGAAACAATGTTGTTTGTAAGGTAATAACAGACATTATCAATTGTTGCAATAAGAAGTTCTTACTGTATGGTTAGTAGCTTAGTAGGTTAATGACCAACTGAGCTTGCTATAATCAAGGTAGTTAGTGGGTGTAGAGAGGGGTAGTGGGTGGGTGGAGTGTGTGCTATTAGAGGGAGAGTTGTAAATTTAGTACATAAACATAGCAGTAAACAAGTTAAACATAGTAAATTTGCTGGCTGATAAATACACCACAGCTCCACCAGTTAAAATCTCCTTCAAAATACTTCCCCCAGCTATCAACTGGGGACCATATGCTGACAGCACTCACTACAGTAAGGAACACTACCTCCATGGGTCCCAACAACATCCCCACATTCCTCCTGAACAGTCTGAAACATGACCTATTAAGTCCTCTTGAGGCACACTTCAGCTACAGCTTTAAAACAGGCTACATTCCAAATGAATGGAGGAACGCAACAGCCATTGCCCTCCACAAGATGGGACCATCAACTGATACAGGGAACTACAGACCTATTAGTCTGACAAGCCTAATAAGTAAAGCCATGGAAGGAATTATCATGGAAATGACAAACAAGGATATTGGCAACCTACAGACACTGGACCCATCTCAATTTGACTTTGTTAAGAGAAGGTCATGCCTACTTAAACTGGTAGTCTTCTTTGAGAGGGTCAACAAAGAAAATGGTAAAACAGTTTATAGTGCATATCTTGACCTGGCTAAGGGATTCAATACAATACCCCACTCAGACATTGTTGACAAGCTCTCTGAGTTAGGCAGAAATCTTTACATAATTCACTGGATTGCCTGCTGGCTCAGAAACAAGACCCAAGAAGTCAGGATCAGTAAAGCCACCTCCACCAAGAGACCAGTCACCAATGGAGTTTCCCAGGGCTCCATGCTAGGCCTACTCCTGTTTGGCATCTACTTCTCAGAAGTCAAGTCTAACATTCAAGGCCTCTGGAGATGACTGTAAATTGAGTGCTATTATAGACCCTCCCCCCCAAGGCACCAACATTTTGAAAATGGGTTTAACACAGAGTTTAACACAGACAAATGACTGGTGCCAAAGTGATGGCCTAAAACTTAATGCTAAAAAATTATTATAATGTTGTTTGGGAAACTGTCAACCCAAGTTAATTACTCCATCAATTAAATGCTCCTAAGAGTTGACCCAGTAGCAAGGGATCTGGAAACATATATAGACAGTAATCAAGCCTTTGACCAACACGTAGCCTAGATAATAAAAAAATCATTATATGCTGCCTAACTTATAAGTAAGGGTATGGTATCCAGGTTCAAGGAAGTTACAGTACCACTCTGTTTGGCCCTTATCAGACCTATCATTGAATGCAGTACATGTATCTAATTAGACACTTGCAACAGTGAGAACACCCACACAGGTGTCTCACCAGGAGAAATCAGGCCACGAATACCCTTTTCTACTCTAATCACCTAAAAGCTGTGTCTATGTATTCAGTCCGCTAAAGACTGCTGAGAGATAAACTTTGCCTGGCTTGCAGGGCTTCCTCATACCCAGCTCTGATGGCTCTGTTGCACATGCACAAAACAAATAGTACCAGAAAAACTAGATCCATAAATATGAACTTCACTTGTGACATAAACAGAACAAACTGGAGAGACAAATATGTATCAGAAAGGATCTCTGGAATAGGCTCCTCGTCCATGTAAAACAGAGTTCAACCTGACCCCATTCAAACAAAAACTTGACAACTGGATGGGAAATTGAAACTTTACTCTTGGTCTGGCTCATATGTTCCTTATGGACAGCGGCCATCAATAAGAAAATTATTATCTTAACTAACACCCCCTACAAATCTTTAGTTACCTCCCCACTAATATGCCCCTCCATATTGACACCCATGATAGTCAGGACACAAAGGGGTTTGAGTGCATGGCTAGGCTTGTAAGGGACCTAGAGGTCATTAGCTTGGTAACAACCTATGAACATATAAACCAATGTCAAGTGGGCATTGATGCTTCTTCTGAAATCTCACCATTCAGTGACTGAAGGTCGGCTGAACCTTTTTATCACTTCAAAGCAGGATATTAAGATGTCCATAATCTTAGCCTTTATTATTTAACAAGTCAGGTGTTGACTAGACATGTGAGCAAAATCAGGTATGAAAAGATGAGCTTCCAGTTCATTTCCCTACATTTCTGTGGAGATTGCATCTAGCCACATGGGTTTTGGCAAAGTTTTACCTTCCCCTAATATCCCCACTGTGAATACTACAGATTATCCCATGTGTGCATGTGTATTTTGTGTGTGTGTGTGTGTGTGTGTGTGTGTGTGTGTGTGTGTGTGTGTGTGCACGTGTGTGTGCACGTGTGTGTGTGCGTGTGTGTGAATGTTTGTGTGTGAGAACGTGTGCATGCATGCTTGTACATACATGCACACATGCAGAGACATGCATGTGTGTGTGTACACTGACATGAGTGCGTGTCTTGATATGATAGACTACCACAACATCCAGACCTAATTTTGAGCCATATGTCCATTGATTACTGGGATAGCCTGTGTCTCCACATGACCACGAACTGCATAAATTAGAAATGAATGGTTGGATGGATGAATGGATGGATGGATAAACAGATGGATTAAAGCAGTAGGTGGCATTGTTCTCTGGTACCTAACAACTTTCAACAGATTACTACTTTCACTTTCACAGCCAGAAGGGACATCAAAATTGACAAGCAGGATGGTGGGTTACATACTAACCAGCCACCCATCCAATATATGTGAGCTGCAAGCACAAATACTGATAACATTAGTGTACACTCCCTCATGTCTAGAATAACATACTGACCAGATTAGTTGCACAGATTCTGCCTACCAGGAGTCTGAAAAAAAAACAGAAGCTGGCATCTCTCCAATACAAGTCCAGATGTTTACTTCCCCTAGATGTGTACTTCCCACTATAAATTATGCTGAGGATTATTTCTCCTGGCTGTTTCTCCTTGCTTCTCTTATGTAATCATCCATCTGCAGAAGAGGAAGAAGCACAAAGGGAGAACATGCATGATACAGATAGCTGAGTAGAACATGTAACCAGACACAGTTCACAAAATGCAAAGAAAAAACCTAGCTAAAAATACTAGGGATACAAAGAATGCAGATCTTGGTATAGTCAAGTATCTTGGAAACAAATGAAAATCCATGATCATGAACTGCAAGAAAGTTTTACTCATGATCCTCGAAGAGATTTTGCCCCGGTTTTACAAAGCCCTGTAGAACGTGCAGGATTAGTCTAAGAGCTATATTTGGGAATATGGCCGACGTGTGATCCAGGAACAAGCTCCCAGGACGTGCATGTGAGATCTTAGACTAATCCTGCATGGACTGAGCTCCTGTATGCAAATTACCCTCATTTGCAGGTGAAAACCATGCAAATGAGGGTAATATGCGATCCAGGAAGCTTGCAGCTGTCCGTGCAAGATGATTGCATTGTGCAGAAATGTACTTGATTAGTAACTGAGTACATTTCTGCAATCTACAAAACAAAGCTATGACAGCTCCAAATAAAGGCTGCATGTCATTGAGGAAGCATGCCAATGACCAAGTAGAAGGCAATTAGCATTGCAAGCTATTTAAAAAAAAAATAAACAACTTTTATTTTTTTTTTTTCGCCAATCTCACCTGTTTAAGCATAGGGCAGTGGGGTGCAAACAGGATCCAGAAAGTAATAAAATAAACCTAAAGTAAGCATTCTAACTAAAATCAGAATTCTGCCATGCAAGTCAATGGCAGGCAGAAGACAACCTGGCCAGTGAGTAATGGTTGCTAAGGGGGGAGGCTCAGTGTGGGACATGATCCTATGCAAATGAGAGAAAGGTTAGTGAATCCCAGGTTTTCCAAGGGTGTGAGACAAGTCCCAAGAGTGTAAGAGTTTAAATAGCTGGGTGCAAGACTAGGATATAGGTGACATCATGGGAGTGTGTGTCAGGCATACTGTAAGTGGATTGGAGACCTGTGGCTCGGGATTGCTCCTAGCTTAGCACAGCTAAGCTAGAGGTGTGTCTAAACCTGTCTAGCATGCTTTACAAAGTGTAAGCGGGTGTGCGCTCCGCTCACTGGGTTTTACAGGAAGAAAAAGGAAGTTAAACCAGGAAAAAGCAGCTCTGTGCACATTTGAACACTCTGTTTGCTCAGCGCGCACATGGGATTAAACAGGGAGGCAATGGGAAGGGAAAACAGCCGTAAGAAGGTAATTGATTGAGAACTAGCTTAGATGACAGGTGAAATGTATCAGAATCAGCCAATTACACAGGCAGCAGACCAGCCCAGCCCAGCACACCACTATAAACTATGCAAACACCTTTCCCCCTTGTTTTTCCCAAAAACCCTGCACCACCGGTGTATAAAGATGGGGAAATGTTACAAAATGAAAGCAAAAGAAAAAAATGTTAGGGGTTGCTTTTGCTATCATAAACCAGTATGTGCAAGAGGCTGAGGGTGTTGAGGATGTGAATGCTGCTGAGCAGCCCACAGTGAGGAGACGTAGAAGAGTGTACAGACCCAGGCTAACCTACCAAGGGCTACATGAACTGGAGATAGTGGAGTGCTGTAGGGTGGACAGGGACCTCCTACAGCAAATTGTTGAGCTGTGCCGGCCACGCCTGACACACAGAACTAATAGAGGTGAACCCATCCCAGTCGATACCAAGGTATGTGTAGACCTAAGAATACTAGCTACAGGTACCTTCCAAAGGCCAACTGTGGATATGATGGGGATTTCACAGGCATCAGCATCCAAGGTACTCCACCAGTTCCTGGATGCCATGTCAGCACATGTCGGTGAGCACGTATATTTCCCCATCACCCGTGAGGCATTGGCCAGCAATATGCATCTCTTCTACCAAATAGCAGAATACTCTGAGGTAGTGGGTGCAAAAGACTGCACGCACATATGCATTAAAGCACCACCAGGTGATCGGGAGAGGGTCTACATCAGCCACAAGGGCTTCCCCTCCATCAACTGCCAGATCATGTGCGATGCCCAGGGCATAATAATGAATGTGTTTGCTTGCTGCCCTGGAAGCTGCCATGATTCCCACATCTGGCATCTGGTGCAGCTCTACCAGAGATTTGCCAGTGGGGACATCCCACATGGTCACCTAGTGGGGGATGCTGGATATGCACTGGAGCCGTGGCTGATGACACCCTTCAGAAATGCACACACACCAGAAGAAGAACTCCATAATGAGGCACACGCACAAACACGAATCATAATAGAGCGTGTGTTTGGGATGCTCAAGTCATGGTTCTGGTGCCTGGACACATCTGGTGGAGCCTTGCAGTACTCACCAACTACATGTACCCAAATTGTTCTTGTATGTGCCATGCTACACAATATGATCCTGTGGAAACAGCTGCAGCAGGAGCAGCATGGGGCAGGGCCACCCAGCCCCCCACCAGTGCCAAGGCCTGCACAAATGCAGAGTGACTCGGAGGAGGAAAAACCTGAGCCTGCCCCAGTAGGCAGAAGGAGGCATGCCCAGTATGCCCTGGCCTTGGCAATGAGGCAACGCATAGCACATGCACTGACACAGTAAGGCCCAGGGAGTGATACCTCTCTCTGACTCACAAATATGGGAAAAGAGATTCCAAACATGACACTACCTGTACTCAACCATGTATAGGGAGTGTACTATGTGCATCTGACATAGGCAGCCCTGCAGCACCACTCTCAATACTGGGACTCCCACAAGGTAAGTGACTCACACATGCCAGTTGGGGGGGTATATACCCAACAACAGTCACAGCCAGCAGGATAGATGTAGACAAACACAAAGAAATGTTGTACTTTGGCCTCTGAATGAGCCCTATGGGTAACCCCTACCCCAGGCCTACACAGACAGACTATAGCAGGCCAGCCAGTTGGATGTAAGTTGTGAAGGCTAGGAAGTCAGAAACTAATATGTAGGTAGTTAAAGCTAAGATCTGTAGTACACTGATATGCCTCTAGCCAGCATGATAGGTAAGACTACAGACTGAAATGGTGTACCCGACATACCAGTACAGTCCTAGTAAATGTGTAAAAGTGTAAAGTGTGCCCCACCATCCTACGTACTCTCATAATAACAGTCAGGTGTGTCACCCTCACCCCTGTGTCGAAATGTAGAAACAGTCAGGTGCCCCCCCCCCCCGCTATGCAGAAATGTAGCAACAGTCAATGCCAAATGACCAAAGTATACCCTGCAGACACAGCATGATACCTGTCGGTGTACAACACAAAGGTCTGCACCGCAGTACAACCTACCTGGACTTAATCCACACATGCAATATAGATGGCCATACTGGGCATGCTTACACACTTAGAGGAATGAAGGCAATGTCAGTAAACAAAATACTGAAAGGCCAAACTGGGCATGCTTACACAGTTAAACACATGAAGGCCATGTCAGCAAACACCAGTGGACCAGACATATCTGGCAGTTGCAGTTCTTAGTGCAGACACATGTCAGTATGCACCACTCCTGCCTTGCACACACCGTGGATAGGAATACAGACATATATGTAAGGACAACACACTATAATAAGCCAAAGGTAGATGGACATAGATGTGTGGAAGAGGGTGACCATGACAAGGAGCCATCTGGGCCTGTCCCACCCAGCACACAGCCAAGGGGCCCCAAACACATGAGGTGCAGTTGTCACTCACTGCAGATACTAGCCACCAGTATCTGTCAGCATGACAGCATGTTGCACGTGCCAGCTGTGCAACATGACTGTACAAGGAAGTAGTCACCTAGCAGCTGTATACATGTACTTGTGGCATATAACCCCATGTGTGCCTGCATGCGGTATGTCAACCTCTACATGAATGGGTTACGACCCGTGCATGCACCACCCTCCCCATAGCAGTATCTTGACAAGCCTGCTGAGGTCATCCAATGTGAAATACACCTTTGGGAGAGCTGTAGCTCAGTAATCCCCATGGTGTGTCCCATAACTGAGTACTGCTGTAGTGATAAACTAGTTAGGTAGTAGTACTAATCCCAGACTTGGCAAATGTGTGAGTGTGTGTTTGTGTGCATGTCTCTCTGTCTCTGACTGTGCAGAGAGAAATGCTTTTTAGGCTTCTCACACTCCGTACAGTTCATATACACAACTTTGGCAATGCTGCTGATGTCACTCACCTAGAAATACACCTCAGGGGAAAATGTAGCTCAGTAATCTCTGTAGTGCATCCTGTAACTGTGTACTGCTGTAGTGTGGTAAAGTAGTTAGGAAGGTGTTCTAATCCCAGACCTGGCTTGTGTGTGTGTGTGTGTGTGTGTGTGTGTGTGTGTCTGGCTGAGTAGAGAGAAGTGCTTTTTAGGCCACTCACACCCCATGCAATACATATACTCAACTTTGGCAAGGCTGCTGATGTCACTCACCTAGAAATACACCTCTGGCAAAATCATAACCCAGTAATCTCCGTAGCGTGTCCTGTGACTGTGTACTGCTGCAGTGTGATAAAGTAGTTAGGTAGGTGTTGTAACCCCAGACCTGGCAACTGTGTGCTTGCATGTGAATCTGTATGTGTGTGTCCTGACTGAGGAGAGAGCAATGCTTTTTAGGCCACTCACACCCCGTACAATTAATATACTCAACTTTGGCAAGGCTGCTGATGTCACTCACCTAGAAATACACCTCTGGGGAAATCGTAGCCCAGGAGTCTCGGTAGCGCGTCCTGTAACAGTGTACTGCTGTCATGTGATAAAGTAGTTAGGTAGGTGTTCTAATCTCAGACCTGGCAACTGTGTGCTTGTGTGTGAATCTGTGTGTGTCTGACTGAGTAGAGAGCAATGCTTTTTAGTCCACTCACTCCCCGTACAATTCATATACCAACTTTGGCAAGGCTGCTGATGTCACTCACCTAGAAATACACCTCTGGGGAAATCATAGCCCAGTAATCTCCGTAGCGCATCCTGTAACTGTGTTCTGCTGTAGTGTGATTAAGTAATTAGGTAGGCATTCTAACCCGAGACTTGGCAACTGTGTGTGTGTGTGTGTGAATCTTTGTGTCTCTGACTGAGTGACGAACATGGCTTTTCAGGTCACACATACTCCTTAAAATTTATATACTCTATGTTGGCAAGGCTGCTGATGTCACTCACCTAGAAATACACCTCTGGGAAAGTCATAGCCCAGTAATGTCTGTAGCACGTCCTGTAACTGTGTACTGCTGTAGTGTGATTTAGAACTGTGGTAGGGTTCCATCACCACCCATGGCAGTTCTGGAAGTTTTGCATGTGTTTCAATGTCTGTGTATGGAGCAATGCATCATAGGCTACTCACTCGCAGTACATTTCAAATGCCCTACTTTGGCAATCCTGCTGATGTCATTCATTGTGAAATACAACTGTGGGAAGAAAGCTCCCTATAATCCCTGTGGTGCGACCTATAACTGCTCCATGCTGTAGTGTGATATAGGCCTTGGTCAGGGGTTCTGTACCCACACATGACAGTTGTGGACGTTTTGTGTGTGTCTCACTGTCTGTGTAGGGAGCAATGCATTTAAGGCTAGTCACTCGCCATACAGTTGAAATGCCCTACTTTGGTAATCCTGCTGATGTCAGTCACTGTGAAATACACTTTTGGGGAAGAAGCTCTCCACTAAAGTCCATGGCGCATACTATAACTGCGTAATGCTATAGTGAACTAAACTAATTTGGTAAGAGTTCAACTCCCAGACATGACAGGTGTGTGTGTAATCATATCCTGTGTAGAGGTGAGTGTGTGACACCTGTAGAGGGAGTTTTGCTTATTAATTTTATGGTGGCCCTACTATATATCACAGTGTCAACCATACAGGGATAACAGATGTAAATTAGCTGGGAGGCTGGGGTGCAAAGCCATACCCATACATGTGACATCAAGGCCAGCCAATCCAAATTAGCAACCCCACTATTACCCAAGCACACACTCAACCCATGTGTTATGCATACACACATGCCTAGGCAACAGCCAATATGTGGATAGTACACTGCATATTGGCCATTGATAGTAACTATGCAGTGATAGCAGTGGCCTACAGAGGGCATATCACCCTGCCCATCTGTCCAATATGCACGTATGTGCAGACAGTGCACCTCCACCATGCTCCCCAATGGACACCTGCACCACCTGTGGTGCCTTCACATGTGACTCACAATGGACATACCATGCCTGATAACATGCCCTGTATGGACAGATGACACTGACATCAGGGTATACTGTTGGCATGCTATCAATGTAGGTGAAGGGTAAACCTGCTGCCCATTACCAGTTCCTGCCACAGGTGGGCAAGACTGGCACATCTGATGATAATCTGTGTTCACAACATGGGCCAGACACCCCAGGTACAGTCCCACATGTCACTGTACATGCATGTGGGAGGTGTGCACATCCCAGACACCATCCAAATCATGGACTATGGAAAACATACATGGCATATGGTGTACAGCATTGGCCACACACAATAGTCACCCAGCTGACTGGATGGAGGATGCAATACCCACCTGTGTGGGCAAATGCAGTAACTACAGGCCTGAGCCACAATGCAGACCATTGTCATTTGGCCTGATGCCAAGGTATACCCATTGCCTACCCTTGTACAGCCTGCTGGCATAGTTGGCAACCACTCACCCGTGTAGACATGCACCCATGCATGTCAGAACTGGCACCCTGTGCATTCATGTGTGTGTGTTGTATGGTGCGTGTGTCCACATCCACACTCACTACAACCCCCAGGACATACTGAAGCATGCTGTCTGATGTCTGACATCTCCTCATACTCTTTGCCCATATGGCCTCCGTATAGCTCGTGTGGTGCATGTGATACCTGCACATTGATGTGTTGTGGCAATCCCACTACTGATGAGTTGCACTCCTGGCCCTGCCAAGTGTGTCAATGTGTGTGCGTCCCTGTGTGATTGTGCCTGTGTTGATGCTGGCACCTGTTTATGCAGACAGGCACGTGTACGACACCTACCATATATCTACCGTATTCCTGTTGCTGATGTCACTCTCCCTCACATATATGTTCTGAGTGCTTTACATCAGGTAACCCATATGGTGCATCCAATAAGTGCATCAAACTGTGATAGCACTACATAGTTGTCAGCCGATTGCATGGAAACAAACTCCAATACCTAGGAACATCATGGTGGTGTTGAGCCTTTGCAGTCACTGTGAGCATGAACTAGATCTGATGTTTGGCAAACAGCATTCCAGATGGATTGGGGATTTACCTCTAACAACATACACTGTGAAAAGAGGGCAACCAACAGGAGGGGGATGTGCCTGACCTGACTACAGACTGTAAGTGCTGCTATACTGCATTTGGTGTAATATTGGTTTAACAATGTTTGTCTGGATATGCCTGTCATACATATCACAATACCTCCCATGTCAGTTCCATGTATATGAGGAATCCCCATCTGCAGGGTCATCTGCAGACTGGGCAGTGTTGTGCCTATGGTTTCATGTGTTAGCCACAGTGCATCAATCTTTGGAATGCAGAAGGTAGTGTGAGGATTGCAGTCTGTAGATGGTGAAGGCCATGACAGTTACTGACTTCATATCCCTCATAGGACATATGTTGCAATAAACCCTGTTACAATGGAAAATATATGAGGTTATCACAGCAACATGTCTATACTGGCCCTGTGTATGTGCTGTCAGCCACACCTCTGCTAACATTTGTACATATGGCGTGCATGAAGTGGTGCATATGTGCTGTACACCATAAATACTGTCATCATAGCTGATAACAAGACAGTGATATATCAGATTGCTACACATGTCATATACAGTAGTGGTCATATTTCATGACATAAGCTGGACATTCTGTGGATGTTTGTACAGTACTGAGGTGTGTGTAGTGATGGTGAATGTTGGCAGTGTGAGTATTGTTAATATGTACTTCAGCCTGTATACAGACTGTGGTAGATGTCATTGTTCTAGCTCCCCTTCTATCAGATGTTACATGCTGCTCCACTGTATGGTACCATTTTGCCGTACATGTTTGTAGGGCCATACACACACATGTCCCATACCACAGACAGCCATCATAACAAACTGTGTAGCAGCCCAGTATATGCAGGGTCATTCTGTGAGTGGTACATATGAGGATGGTGTAGAACAGATAGTCCATATACTGTAATATTATGCTAGCTTACAATATGTGGCTGTGGCTGTGTTCACATTGGTTGTGGTTATGCACTTGTCACACATGTGTATCTTACCCTGTGCTGTGACATGGCTGATGCTATATATGCAGGTACATGTGAATTCCCCCATATGAGATGTAGGCCAGTGTTGAGCCAGTCTGACTGTAGCCTGCACAGTGCATTGTTACATGCCTAGCAGCTTAGTGTACTTAACCAGTGGGATGTTATGTGCAGATGCTTGCCAGATGCACTGCTGCTGAGCCTCCCTTAAACACCATGTATGTCAGAGCAGTGAGATGCTGTACAGATGTATGTTAATATCTAGTGGGTGGTATGTATGCATGGCACCCCTGTACCAGCAGTCATTATGTTTCAAGCCAGACAGGAGTGTGTGAATCCAACACCTATGGTGCCAAATGTTTACCAGTCATTATGTGTTATACCAATCTACATGGCAGTCTACATCCATATTGTCAGGCCTGGCACATGTGGTGCACTAAGGGGTTATGTGTATACCTCTGGATTGTACAGGGTGTGTCTAAATTTCCATATACAGTGCCCAATATCTCTGCTGCACTCCACAGGGGCATTACATGCTAGCAGCGGTACCTTATAATGATTCCCTCAGGATGTCTGTCAGTAGCCAATGGCACATATGTTATAAACAGATGTCAGCATCCACACACACCATGTCTGTGAAGATAATCTCAATGACAGTAGCAACAGTCTAGTAATATACCTGCTATACATACCTGTCATCCCCTTGCACTATGACTTTGGGACTGTAAGAGCTGGTGTATGGCTACACTCCATGTCCAGGACATATGGTGGAAATATATGTACATATACTTATCCAGATAGCCACATATATATATCTATATATATCTATATATATATATATATATATATATATATATATATATATATATATATATATATATATATATATATATATATATATATATATAAATATATATATATATATATATATATATATATATATATATATAATTACACAGGTGTACTACATTGAACTACCACTGTCATGGCAACCACCCACTATAAATCCCTATAGCA
Source organism: Protopterus annectens (assembly GCF_019279795.1). Lineage (NCBI taxonomy): Eukaryota > Metazoa > Chordata > Ceratodontiformes > Protopteridae > Protopterus > Protopterus annectens. The sequence goes on from NC_056732.1 coordinate 1,224,099,697, forward strand.
TGTGGGTGTGGTCCCTTTACATTTCCTGTGTGATGGACATCCTTCCTGTGTGTGGACATCAGTGATACAGGCAGCAGCTAGCAATACCTTTTACAGGAGTACCTGCACACTCAGAGCGGCCACATATTTGTAGGAGGATCAGGAACTACAGACAGACTGTGGGTAGAGTTGTGTAATGCTTTACATAGTACTGGTGTTACAGGGTGTGTGTGTACATACTAGTGTGCCTTGGAATGCAGTCGGTCTGCATAGCTCACTACTATGGGCCTAACCTCTTGCTGGACAGAGGTATGCCTGTCATGTGTTGTCCGTCCACTACATAGGTCCTGTGTCAGATATTACACTGGCAGTGTGTATTTTGCATGCTATCAGTACATGTCTACATCCATGTCTATTTCTAACCTCACTTCCCTGGCTAAGGGTATGTTGCAGACTATCCTGTAACACCAGCACCTTGCTTAGTGTATGGCAACAGTGTTCCACATATGTGTCTGTGTTCCAGCCTCTGTCCCCCATCTACATACCAAGCTTTGCACATATGTCATGCTGTTGGGGGTTGTTCTGTAGTGGGCTGTGAGTATATCATACTGCCACTACTGACATTAGTCCACTACTGTTGTATTCCCCCACACATACAATGGGGCTGGGGCCATATATGTGTGGGCATCACGTACACAACACATGTGTGCCCTTATGCATTGCAGAGGCCAGTGTATGTAACAGTGGTATATGGGCTTGTATTATTGAGTCTAGGTGGGGAGCAACATACATGACCTAGGCTGTTACAAAATGTGGGGGTATCAGGGGTGAGCTGCCGCAAGGTATGTGGATGTACAGTACCATATACTCCACCTATACTGACATTACTTACATGACTTGGGGTACTGCAAGCCTACTCCCTCCTGCACCATTCTATGCATTATGCCTTGTTATGTACCAGGTACAACCCATTTGATCACATATTTTTTTAAAAAATACAGTATTTAAATTGATTTAAACTGTGTATGAAGGAGTGTTGAAGGAATTTTTATCTGAAGTTATTCTGCTCTTCAGTTATTCCCACCCACCCGCCCTGTTTTTGTTTTGGTGTTAATCTTAGTGGCATTGAAACTGCCCGCCCCTCAGCCTGCCTCTGGGCCCATCTCATTTGCTCACTCAACTGAGTGCAGTGAGATCATATTCTGATTTCAGGCACTCCTACTGTGTACAAAGAGAGCATCTGGGAAATAGAAAAAAAAAAAAAAAAAAATTAAGCTTATTTCCTGCCTTTCTTGTTAAGTGGTACAGACTATTTGTAGGCTTCTGAGCCCCAAGCCCTTCTGTGTTTGAGGGAAGCCTTCTAGCTTGTTTATTTCTTATAACTAGCCAGTTTTCTAGTTTCAGCACTCAAATCTGTTTCTTTGATCTCAGCACTTGTTCAGAAAAAAAAAAAAAAAAAATTCATCTGCTTTTACTGTACTTGTGTTTTTACCTACTTCTTTTTACTTTTGCATCATCTTAAAATACTCAACTGTATTTATTACTGCTTGGTGTAACTCATTCTAAGCCTTTTGGTTTAAACACTTGGGCTTCGGACCAGTTAGTTGTTTTGCACTGAGAGGGTTTGTGGTCTGCACTGTTGTGGCAGAACAGGTAGCTTGCATCCTTCTAGGTTGAGAACTGCTGATTGAGGGCTCAGTGTCTGTTATTCTAAAAGTGTATTAATTCTGGTTTAAGCACTTGGGCTTTCAAGCCAGTTATTTTACATTAAGAGGGTTCGTGGTCTGCACTCTTGTGGGAGGAGAGGCTGGACTCTGCCCTTCTGAGCTGAGAACTTCTGGTTAAAGGCTTATAGTGCATGCATATCTGAACTGTTCCTTACTGAAGTTGGTGCGCCTTGTTTGCTGTGGCATAGACTGGATTCGGGCCTGCTGGATCTAGCTTTGTTTGTGTAACTTGAGCACTAATCCAGACATTCTCTAAAGTATTCAATGGTATTTATTACTGCTTGGTTGTAACTTGATTAAAGTGTAGCTATCATTCAAGTCTTTTGGATTAAGCACTTGGGCTTCAGAACAGTTGTTTTACATTAGGAAGGTTTGTGGCAAGCACTGTGGTGGCAGGACAGGTAGCTTTCATCCTTCTAAGTTGGGAACTGCTGATTGAGAGCCCAGTGTCCAAGTGTATTAGTTCTGGTTTAGGCACTTGGGCTTCAGGAAAGTTATTTTACATTAAGAAGGTTCGTGGTCTGCACTCTTGTGGGAGAAGAGGCTGGACTCTGCCCTTCTGAGCTGGGAATTTTCTGGTTAAAGGTTTATAGTGCCTGAATATTTGAACTGTATCTTACTGAAATTGGTTCACCTTGTTTGCTCTAGCATAGACTAGATCCAGGCCTACTGAATCTAGCTTTGTTTATATGCTTGTTGTTTGTTTGCTTGTTATTTCCTGGAAGCTAATTCCACCTAATACAACTTCTCAGCTTCTGTGGATCACTAGTGATATCTGCATTGCTTACTGTACTTATTTCCTTGTTTCACTTGAAAGAAAGTTACTGTTTGTCATTTTGCATTTAGTTACTTGTAACACATTGCACTCAAGTTACCTGGCACTTGCTCACTAAAGCAATTATATAAGTCAGCACTAAAAATTAAAAGCACTACACCCTCACTCCCCACTGGCCCTTGTTTTCAATTAAGGATTTCCCAATATTATTCTAGCATGTCCAAAGGTCAGTTGTCAATCTCCTCTCGGTCCAGCTGGTGAATCTGGGAATCTTGAGGCAATGTTATAACTGCCTCATGTACACAGACAACCCTCTCCTCCTCCCACATAACACAAATACTTGCGAGAGATGCAGCTATTTAGCCAAACTGGAGGCTGAGCTCTCTCAACTCAGGACTGGCAAGACCAGACAGGAGGAGAAGGCAACTACACACACCACAAAACCAGCCTCACATAATGCTACCACTCCACTGAATCAAACACATAAACACACAAAGACATACTCGGAGGCTCTGAGTAAAATTTACCTAAACAGCAGAGGCCTCCAAAGCAGACACCCAAACAACTGCTACCTCAAGACACCCCACAAGCAACACATAAACCACAAAAGCAGTGTCCAAAGCAGTCACAGCCCTTAAGGCCAAATACAACACCAAACATACTTGTCATAGGTGACTCCATAGTCAGACACACTGACGTCCCACTCACCAGGCTGAACAAGGAGAGGGTCACAGTAAGCTGCCTATCGGGCTAGAATCCGCCACATAACACAAGCACTTGGTCACTCCATGGCAAGTACAAATATGACACAGTCATTGTCCATGCTGGTGTGAACGACCTGAGACGCACCTCCTGGACTACATGAAAAAGACATAGAGGAGCTCTCTGATTATGTAGCCCAGGCAGGTATGACCCTAACCCTGAGCAGTATCCTTCCTTCACCAAGAATGATGCCACAATATAGAGACAAGATGATCAGCTTTAACAATTGGCTTAATGTCTGGTGTCATTCAAAGGGGATCCAGTGTCTGTCTGCCTGGGATGACATGCTTGACAAGCCACGCTGCTTCGCAAGGGACGGCTTGCACCTGTCACCCTGGGATTCCGGATATTGGCTAAGGCTCTTGCCACCCCCATAGTGCCTTTTTTAGGCAAGGCTCAAATTCTAAACCTACCACCCTAGAAAACAAAAATGGGAAGAAACTGAGGGTAATGCTGCTCAATGCCAGAAGTCTAAATCTCAAAATGCACGCACTCAAGGCCCTTCTCAGTATGGAGAACATCGATGTCTGTGCTGTAACTGAAACCTGGTTCAAGGCTCCTGAGAGCACCCCGGCACTATTAGGTTTTACCTCATATCATGCGGCGTCCGGCCCCAAAACCCGGACCACACCACAAAAGGAGGGGGTGTATCCATATTCATAAAGGATACTCACACCTCCAGGTTGGTGGCAACGCACAAAGCTTCGGAAACCATCCAGGTGCAACTAACCATAGACAAAACTGCTCTACAAATTGTAGCATGCTACAGGCCACCCTCTCAAACTCAGGAACCTCACACAGCCTTCCTGAAGACACTGGAGGGTATAAATGTATCTCCAAACACCATCATATTGGGTGACTTCAACTACCCGAATATAGACTGGGAACATTACTCAAGCCCTAACTTTCTAGCCCAACGGTTCCTGGAGTTCATAAATTCAAATGCCATGGAACAGCTAGTCACTGTTCCCACGAGAGGAGAAAATATACTAGATCTCATTGTCACAAACATGGGGACAAAATGCTCCACACGAAGTATATCCCTCATTGGTGAGATCTGATCATAAACTAATCTCACTGGAAATCCACATCCCGCCCCACCCCAAGCAAAAAGACCATAGTGAAGAACTTCTAAAGCAAACTTCACACTACTCAAGACTGGTGTGGTATCCTTCAAGGCCCCTGAGCCAGAGGAAACCACAACCCAAGCTGCTTACAAATGCCTTCTATGAACACCTCCAGGACTGCATGGATCAGGCAATCCCAAATAAAACCAAGACTCTTTCCACAAAGGGCAAACGTCCAGTCTGGTGGACCCCAGCCATTAACAAACTTTACAATAAGAGGAGAAAGCTATTACATGATAGAACAAAATCCATAAAAGGGAAGTCACCCTGATCATTATTAGTAAAAAATACGAGCACTCATAAAATCAACTAAGGCCAATTTTGAGAGAAAAATTGCCATGGATTCAAAGGACAATCATAAGGCCTTTTTCAGCTATGTTAGGAACCTGGGTGGAAACTCCCAGATATGCTCAGAATTAGTCCAAAATGATACAAAAATCACTGAACCCACAGACATTGCCAACATACTGGCAGACAGGTTCAGTGCAAACTTCACCCCCTCCCCCTAAAGGAGAGATAACTATCCCCGCCGAGTGGAGCCTCCCGGGCATCTCAAATGCACAGGTGGAAGCTGGTCTCTCTAAAACTAAAACACAGCATCAATGGGACCGGATGGTGTCCCGGCTGTGTGCTACATGAGCTAAATGAGGAATTAAACCCGCACATAAGGCAGCTGTTTAATCTTAGCCTTACCACAGGATACGTGCCCAAGGAGTGGCGTACGGCAACTGTGGTCCCACTCCACAAAGGCGGTGCCTCACGGACCCTGGTAATTACCGCCCCATAAGCTTAACAAGTCTAGTCTGCAAAGCTATGGAGAGGATCATAATGGAGCTCATAAACAAAGATATAGGGGACTTGCAGACATTGGACCCGACCCAGTTTGGCTTTGTCAAGGGAAGATCATGCCTTTTGAACTTGGTTGACTTCTTCGAAACAGTCACCAAGGCCATTGATGAGGGAAAGGCAGTCCATACAGCCTACCTTGACCTTGCAAAGGCTTCGACACAATACCCCACTCGGTATTGTAGAAAACTTACCAGCTTAAATGTAAACCCATATGTCACAAGATGGGTTGCAAACTGGCTTAAGGACAGAACCCACAGGGTTAGAGTTGCTGGCGCTGTGTCAGACTCCAAGCCGGTCACAAGTGGTGTCCCACAGGGCTCGGTCCTTGGCCCCCTATTGTTTGGCATCTACTTCTCAGAAGTACAGGCCAACATGGGAGGACTTTGGCTGACAAAGTTTGCAGACTGCAAACTGGGCGCCATAGTGGAAAGTGCATCGGACACGGATATCCTTCAGAAGGGACTCACGGAAACAGATAGCTGGTGCCAGAGCCATGGCCTGAAGTTAAACGCCAAAAATGTATAGTCATACCTTCGGGAAAAACAAGGTAACCCCAAGCTACCATATAGGTGGCAATCCACTAAGCACAGAAGAGGTTATCAGGGACCTGGGGACCCAGGTTGACAGTGGCCTTTCTTTTGACACTCACATTGCTAAAGTGGTTAGAAAGACCTTCTACATTGCCCACCTGATCATGAAGGGATTCACATCCAGATCTAGTGAGGTCATTGTTCCCCTGTACTCTTCACTTATCAGACCAATGATCGAGTACAATGCCCCATTCGGGATGTATCGCACCCGACATCTGCAGCAATTGGAGAGACCCCCAAAATTCCTCACCAAAAGGATAAAGGGACTCCAAAATCTGTCATATGCTGCCAGATTGAAGAAACTCCAGCTCTATTCAGTCGCATACCGTCTGCTCAGAGGTGACATGTGCCTGACATACAAGGCCATGTCCAACCCGGAATTAATGGACATGCTCCACCTCAAAAAATCCAAATCCACCAAAACCACTAGAGCAAGCGACTTAAACCTTAGCACGGATATAAATAGGACGTGCTGGAGGGATAGATTTATCACTCAGAGACTCCCTATGCTGTGGAATAAAATCCCGGTCCATGTGAGGCAGAGCACCTCGCTGACTCTGTTCAAGAGAAATCTAGACCTGTGGATGGGAGATCGTAGGTTTACTCCAGGAATCATCTCTGTGTCACTGCTGGACAGAGGCACAACAAACTAATGGGCACAGTATTTTTTCATATAAGGGGTGGCGTAAGCCACAATAATTTGGGCTAGGCTTATAAATGCCTTAGGGCAGATAGCCTAGTATAAACCTATGAACCTATGAACCTATGAAAATGTCTTTACCACCTACAGAGTTTGTACAAAGTGTAGATAGAGACTGCTGAATTACACACCTGCGGTACATACTGTTGATTGTGTGGTACCCTGTGGCCCAGTCTGTCTGCACTATTGTTCATTCTGAAGGGCTTGGCCTGGACAGCAACAGCTGTGAACCTTCCCAGACTACTGTATTAGTGTAACTGTTTCACAGTTGTAGTACTCCATTTATATGGTTGTCAGTATTTGAACAGCTATATGATATGGCATATAGAACTGTTATAGTACACAATTAAATGATTCCCACTTCTGCAAACCTGTGTGTAGTGTCTTTCCTATGACCTTTATATGGGTATATGTTGTAGGCAACGAGTGACATTAGTATGTGCTGTCCATACGGTGTCCAGTTGTTCAAGTGTTAACTGTAGGCATAGTGGCTGTTCCATATTGTGTGCACCTCCTACATATGTATCTTACTGTGCATATATCTGCATGTGTATGTGTAGTCACATGTATATATATATATATATATATATATATATATATATATATATATATATATATATATATATATATATAATCTATATACATATACATATATATATATGTATATCTGTATCTGCATATATGTGTGTCTGTGTATCTGTATCATGGGGCCATTGATGGCTTCCACATATTACATGTCCTATGGGAGGCAGACCGTACTTGGTAGTGTATTACAGGATGCATGTGTTTGGCTGTGGGGGAATGCCTATTCATACAAAATGTATAGTGTGTGGGGCCTCTCAACTCCATTAACGGTGCATGTGGGCATAGGTATATTTGTTAATCTGCAATTGCTATCTACAAATGTATGGCTATATATACATATATATATATATATATATATATATATATATATATATATATATATATATATATATATACCTATATAGATATATTTATCTGCTAACAGATATATAAGAATATGTGCATAGATTGTCATATATATGTATATAGAGTTAGTAAAACAACATATATATTTATATATATGCATATCTATACATATATGGATATGTTGTATCTGTTAAGGTTGCAGTATAGTTGCACACACAGACATCTAGATGTTGGCATACATTCTCTGTACTGTTGCATGACAGGACTGGCTGATATGTTTCTGAAATATTGAATATCTGTGTATAAGTCATGGCTTAGTGGTACATCACTTTGTCTATTTGTGCAGGGTCTTTGGTTTGAACCTTGCAAGAGCTGTTTATTTTGTTGCTGGGCAGAACACAGCCCATTGGATAGAGAGTGATTAAGGCACCTTAAAGCAGTTGTAAGCAGGTTTGTGCAGAGCTAAGCACTGCCTACACAGGTTAAGCAATTTAGAAGCTGAGTGTATGAAAATGGAACTGGAGGTTAGCAGTGCTTACCATCATGCAAACCCATGCAAACCTGCTTACAACTGCTTTAAGTGTCTTACTCACTCTGTATCCAATGGGTTGTGTTCTGCCCAGCAACAAAATAAACAGCTCCTGCAAGGCTCAAAACCAGGACCCTGCACACCATACAGAAAGTGATTTACCACTAAGCCATGGCAGATATACATAATCATGATGTTTTCACATACATATCATCCAGCCCAGGTATACAACACTATAGGGAATGTATTCCACCATGTAGATGTATTTGTGTGTGTGTGTGTATATGTATATATATATATATATATATATATATATATATATATATATATATTCATCTTTAATTGGATATAACATATCTATATATGGATATAGAAATATATATATATATATATATATATATATATATATATATATATATATATATATATATGCCAATAAATACATATATACATAGATATGCATACATCCATAGATATATATGTATACATCCACATAGGTTCATAGGTTCATACTAGGCTTTCTGCCCTGGGGCATTTATAAGCCTAGCCCGATTGTGTTTGGCTTATGCCACCCCTTGATTTGAGTATACTGTGCCCTTTTAAAGTTTAGTTTACTGTGCCTCTGTCTAATAGTGACACGGAAGTAATCCTCAGGACAAACCTACAATCCCCCATCCACTCATCAAGATTCTTCTTGAAGAGAGTCAGTGAGGTGCTCTGCCTAACATGAATTGGAATTCTATTCCAGAGCGAAGGGAGCCTCTGGGTTATGAATCTGTCCCTCCAGCATGTTCTATTTATTTCTGTGCTGAGGTTCAAGTCCCTCGAGCGTGTGGCTCTATGGGATTTAGATTTACTGAGGTGGAGCATGTCCATTAATTCTGGGTTGGACATAGCTTTATATGTCAGGCATAGATCGCCTCGAAGTAGGCGGTATGCAACTGAGTAGAGCTGGAGTTTTTTTAACCGAGCAGCATATGGCATCTGTTTGAGTCCCTTGATCCTCCTGGTGAGGTACTTTTGGGGTCTTTCTAATTGTTGCAGGTGTCAGGTAAGGTACATCCCAAAGGGGGCATTGTATTCTATGATGGGCCTGATGAGGGATGAATAAAGGGGCACGATTACCTCTCTTGATCTAGATGTGAATCCTTTCATGATGAGGTGGGCTATGTAGAAGGTCTTTCTAACCACTTTGGCAATGTGGTTGTCAAAGGAGAGATTGCTATCAACTTGGGTCCCCAGATCCCTAATTACTTTCTCTGTACTTAATGGGTTTTACCACCTATGTGGTAATTTGTGGGCACATTGTTTTTGCCAAAGGGTATGACTATACACTTTTTGGCATTTAGCTTTAGACCATGGCTTTGGCACCAGTTATCCGTCTCTGCGAGACCTTTTTGAAGGATGTCTGTGTCAGCTGGAGAGTCAATTATGGCGCCCAATTTGCAGTCATCTGCGAACTTGGTGAGCCATAGTCCTCCCACGTTGGCCTGTACCTCAGAAAAGTAAATACCGAACAGGAGATGTCCCAGGACAGAACCTTGTGGGATGCCACTTGTGACCGGTTTCGAGTCTGACATGGCCCCAGCAACTCTGACTCTGTGGGTTCTGTCTTTGAGCCAGTTTGTGACCCATCTTGTGACATAGGGGTTTATATTTAGGCTGGATAGCTTATCTATGATGCCTGAGTGGGGTATTGTGTCAAATGCCTTTGTGAGGTCGAGATAGACTGTGTGGACTACCTTCCCTTCATCTATGGCCTTGGTGACTGTTTCGAAGAAGTCGACCAGGTTCAAAAGGCAGGATCTGCCCTTGACGAAGCTAAATTGGGTAGGATCTAGTGTCTGTAGGTCCCCAATGTCTTTGTTTATGAGTTCCATGATGATCCTCTCCATAGCCTTGCATACTAGGCTAGTCAGGCTTATGGGGCGATAGTTTCCAGGGTCCGCAGAGGCACCACCTTTGTGGAGTGGGACCACTGTTGCTGTATGCCATTCTTTGGGTACATATCCTGTAGTGAGGCTGAGATTGTACAGCAGTTTTACTTGAGGGATTAGTTCTTCTTGGAGTTCATGTAGGACACAACCTGGGACACCATCTGGTCCCATGGAAGCAGCGTTTTTGCTTTGGAGAGGGCGGCCTTCACCTGAGCATCAGAGATGTTTGGGAGGCTGCAATCTGGGAATTTTGAGGCAATGTTACAACTGTCTCATGTACACGGACAACCCTCTCCTCCTCCAAACAGGTTCCAATATATGTGAGAGATGCAACCATATTGCCAAACTGGAGGCTGAGCTCTCTCATCTCAAAACTGGTGTAACCAGTCAGGAGGAGAAGGTAACCTCACACAACACAATTCCAGTATCACATAGTCCCACCACAACAGCGAACCTAACACATAAACACACAAAAACATACTCGGATAGATACTTGGTCTTTTGGTGGGGAGGGGGTGGAGAAGTTTGCACTGAACCTGTCTGCCAGGATATTGGCGATGTCTGTGGGTTCAGTGTATTTTTTATCATTTAGAATCAAATCAGAACAAGTTTGGGAGTTGCATCCCAGGTTCCTAACATAACTGAAAAAAGCCTTATGATTGTCTTTAGTGTCCTGTGCAATTTTTCTCTCGAAGCTGGCCTTGGAGGATTTTATGAGGGATCGTAATTTTTTACGAGTACTGATCAGAGATGCCTTCTCTTTTAGGGATTTTGCTCTATCATGTAGTAGCTTCCTTCTTCTGTTGTACAGTTTATTTATGGCTGGGGTCCACCAGACTGGACGCCTGCCTTTGGATGATTGGGTCTTGATTTTGTTTGGGATAGCATGATCCATGCATTTCTGGAGATGTTCGTAGAATGCGTTTATATAGGATTCTGCAGTTTGGGCTGTAGTTTCCAATGGCCCTGGGGCCTTGAAGGATTCCACTTTGGTTTTGAGAAGTGTGAAGTTCACTTTTGAGAAGTTTTTCACTGTGGTTTTCTGGGCTGGGGGTGGGGTCGGGATGTGGATATCCAGTGAAATTAATTTATGGTCTGATCTTACCAATGAGGGATATACTTCTGGTATGGAGCATAGAGTCCCCATGTTGGTAATTATCAGGTCTAGTATGTTTTCCCCTCTTGTGGGAGTGGTGACTAGTTGTTCCATAGCATTTGAGTTTATAAATTCCAGGAACCTTTGGGCTAAGGTGCTGGGGCTTGAGTAATGCTCCCAGTCTATGTTTGGGTAGTTGAAGTCACCCAATATAATGGTGTTCGGAGAGATCTTCATGTTCTCCAATGTTTTCAGGAAAGCCAAGTGGGATTCCTGACTTTGAGAGGGCGGTCTGTAGGATGCTATAAACTGAAAAGCAGTCTTGCCCACTGTCAGTTGCACATGGATGGTCTCCGATACTTCGTGCAATGCCACTAACCTGGAGGTGTGGATATCCTTGATAAATATGGCAACTCCCCCTCCTTTTGTGGTTCGGTCTGGGTTTTGGGGTCGAAAAGCATGATATGAGGTATAACCTGGTAGTGCTGGGGTGCTCTCTGGAGCCTTGAACCAGGTTTCTGTCACTGCACAGATATCGATGTTCTCCATACTGAGGAGAGCTTTGAGTGCATGCATCTTGAGGTTAAGACTTCTGGTGTTTAGCAGCATTACCCTTAGTTTCTTGTTCCTTGTGCTGTCAATGGAGGTGGGTTTGACTTTTGAGCCTTGCCTAAAAAAGGCACTATGGGGGTGGCAAGAGCCTTTGCCAATATCCGAAAGCCCAGGGGTGACAGGTGCAAGCCGTCCCTAGCGAAGCAGCGTGGCTTGTCGAGCATGTCATCCCAGGCTGACAGACACTGGATCCCCTTTGAATGACACCAAAAGTTTATCCAATTGTTAAAATCAATCATTTTGTCTTTATACTGTGGCATCATTCTAGGTGAGGGTAAGATGCTGCTCAAGGTCAGGGTCATACCGGCCTGGGCTACATGATCAGAGAGCTTCTCTATGTCTCTTTTCATGCAGTCGAGGGAGGTACGTCTCCGGTCATTCACGCCAGCATGTACAATAACTGCATCATATTTGTATTTACTTTGGAGTGACCTGAGTGCTTGTGTTATGTGGCAGATCCTAGCGCCTGACAGGCAGCTCACTGTGACCTTCTCTTTATTCAGCCTGGTGAGCGGGAAGTCAGTGTGTCTGACAATAGAGTCACCTATTACAAGAGTATCAGGTGTGTTATTCAGCCTTAAGGGCTGTGACTGCTTGGCACACTGACTTTGTGTGCTATGTGTTGTACGTGTTTTGTTTTGGGGTAGCGTTAGCTTGGATGTCTGCTTTGGAGGTCTCTGTTGCTTAAGTAGATTTATATTTAGAGCCTCCGAGTATGTTTTTGTGTTTTTATGTGTTAGGTTCGCTGTTGTGGTGGGACTATGTGATACTGGAATTGTGTTGTGTGAGGTTACCTTCTCCTCCTGACTGGTAACAACAGTTTTGAGATGAGAGAGCTCAGCCTCCAGTTTGGCAATATGGTTGCATCTCTCACATATACTGGAACCTGTTTGGAGGAGGAGAGGGTTGTCCGTGTACATGAGACAGTTGTAACATTGCCTCAAAATTCCCAGATTCACCAGCTGGACTGGAGAGGAAACCATTGACTGACCTTTGGACATGCTAGAGTAATATAGGGAACTGAATTAAAACAGACCAGTAGGGGACAAGGTAATCGTAGAGAGTATAAGAGTAAGTAGTGCTTATGGTTTATTAGTGCTAACTTGTAAAATTACTTATTTGGACCAGTGAGGGGCCTTAGAATGAGAATATGGAGTATACAGCACTAGGAATGCATATATGTCAGCATATATATCGCTCGCATTTCAAAGGGAGAAATCCATGTGTCGAAAAGCTGGAAGGCCAAAATTATGTTCCCAACATTGTACAATCTTGCAATACATGTATCGAATGTGCAATGAGCGAATGTCACTATGCATTCACACATTGAAGATTAGATAATTTGGTTGCGGATGGCACTATAGTGGGGATGGGGAATATTTGCCTATCCCCACTGTAGTGCAAACTCGGAGGTACTATATCACAGTAGGGGGGGTTGTGGGGGCCCAGCCCCCCCAGACGGGGGTGCAGGGGGGCATGCCCCCCGACATTACAATATGTATTCTAACTTGCAGTTCGAGAGTCAGCAAAGGTGCCTTTAGAACTGCTGTCTTTTGAACTGTGGTGCAATAAGAAATGACAAGTTTGTCCCTTTGGTTTGCAGAAAGGGCCATTCAAAGAAATGATTGTCTCCCTGTATGTATCAATATAGGTATATATGGACATACATCTGTAGATGGAACTGGGAATGTAACCACATCATATATGTCCACATGCACCCTTGATGGTTTTGAGAGACCCAAACAACATACATCTGGCACGGATAGGTACCCCCCCCCAGCCAAACACGTCTGGCCTGCAATACAATACCAACCTTAGTAGATCCCATAAGCAGGACCCTACACGACAGGGGCAGTACATGTTAACAGTACTCCATCCCACCTGTAGGATGTCAGGCTGGCATTACTAACATATCATGCAGTACAGTCAAGTGACGTGTCATGCTTCGGGGAACCCCGTGGGGAGATGCAGTAAGTAGCTGGGATCCCTCATACAATCCAATAGGCCTACACCTGACAATGGATTCACCAGTGTTGGCAAGGACGACCACAATCCACCATGTCAGCTGGGAACTACCACCCAGTAGCCTGATGACCCTGGTCTGCAGGGACATGGAACATATCAACAATGAACCCATGGCCAATGTCACTGGTAATCTTAACACATGGGACCCCACCAATTTTGGACTTGTCAAAGGCAGAGAATACAACCTGAACCTGGTATACCTCCTTTACCCAATCATGACAGGTGTAGATGAGGGTTAGGAGGTACACAGTGCTTATATAGATCATATCAGGCTTTTGTACACCATCCCACATGTAGGAATGTGTGTAGTTATTAAGGGATCTACCTCCGTTCACAGAATATGTTTCCATCAGGACTGCTTGGCATATGCCAACATTCCACAGGTGCCATCCTGTGGACATACAGTCCTTCACAGGTCATAGATGTGTTAATGCCCTCCTTCACACCGTAGAGGTGTACAGCACTACTGGGGTTGCTATAACTCACTGGGTGTGGCTGTTGTGGACACAACCGCCATTATTGCAGTTACTGTTGCATCTATCCCCCACATAGATATCTGTAATACTGTACAGTGTATGTAATCAGGTTGTTAGTTATTGTTTACACCATTCACAGTAGTTGAGCACCTCACACCCTCCTAAGAGTAGGGCTATGCCACCAGCATTGGCACACACATATTACTTAGGTGAGGATCGCAGTAGAGTGGGGAGAGGGACATACACCCTGCTGTTAGCATGTTCAATGTCATCCACATTGCAGACTGCATATATAGCACTGTGTGGTTGTGCCTGTCCTGTCTTGGTGGGATTACATGTGCAACAGATGTGTTACCTGCATGGGGGCATACCTCCATGTGTACAGTCTTGTACCTGTACTGCATCCAAACCAAAGGCTCTGTGTGTTATACCCAGCCATGGCATGTGTACCACCCACTACACTTACTGATGTCCACTGTAGAAGGCCTGCTGACACCACTACATCCATCAACCATGTGGCACATGAACAAACACAACACAATCAGAATAGATACTGGTGACAACAACACAACATTGGTAATTACAGCTATGATGCATCATGGCTGCACAGCTACACCTTCCAAATATTAACATTTCACTTTACTGCTGACAACATGCTACACATCATTCCATTGCTACACTGTTGTACAGTCACCCTGTGCATTAGCACCATGATAGCCTGTCCCTGCATCGATGTTACAGATGTCAGGGAGTGGCACAGATATCATCATATGCACAGGGTGTGCTGTTGGTTTGCCAGAGGCCTAGGCTGAGCCATACAATTGACAACATGTGTGTGTGTGTGAGGAGGCTGAGTACTGTTATGGGCCACTGGTGATGTGTGTGCAGGTATGTGGTTGCCCTAGGTTTGTTGTTTATGTGTGTGTGTCTGCATGCACACAGTTCCTCCATGTGGTTGCCCTATACAGGGAATTGTGAGACAGCTGCAGACTGCACTTGGCAGGGTTTTCAGTTCACTGTCTCTGGCCACGGACACGGGACCTGTGCCTGGCAGGGGTGCTACATGCAGTATCAGGTACAAAGCCAGATTGAGTACTGTCCCCTGATTTTGACAGACATCCACTGGATCCAGTTCCCTCCTGGGACTGGCCAGCACCACGTGCACGTGGTCTGCTATGACAGTCTGTGGACAGCACCCCCCTCCACAGTGTTGGGGCTGGTACTGCCACTACGAGAGCAGCTGTGACTGGTTGGACATCCAGGGAGACCTCCAGCTGCTGGTGTTGCTGGCATATATCCACATGGCCATCACAATTGTCCCGCCCTGCCCTGATGCATGGACATGACATTGTGGATGAGAACCAATGTCTCACCCCAACGTCTATCCATGACCTCGGTGTAATTATGGATGGCACCTGCTAGGTCATGTACGCTGTCAGTTACAGAGGTGTGATTAGCCCTCTGCACCCTTAGGCCCTGCCTGGTGTAGCATTCCATTCATGCCTGTGCCTCCATGACAGTCTGGAACATGCATGTGGTTGAAATAGATGTGGCATGTGTGCCAGGGGCATGATGACCAGCAGTGCTTCAACGAGCACCCCTGAACATCTGCCTGTGTGATACATCGCCAGACATCTGGCTATGGCTGCTGTGTCCTGACACACATGCCATATATACCATAGGCTGTCCCTCAGCTAAGGCCAATGGTGATGAGGAATATAGAGGCAGTTTGACTGTGTGCATGGATGGGGGTGGATACGTGTGGGTTGTCAATTGGTGGCTCAGCGGCAGCCCCTGACGACCCTTCCTGTGCCTCAACACACCTATCCTCATGGACACTGTCTGTATCAGTGACATCAGATTCCCTGCAAGGGGACCCAGCCCCACCTCACTACCTGTGAGGGGAAAACAGGGAACATTCTGTAAGACCTGCAAATCACCACTAAACAGTACATACACACACACACACACACACACACACACACACACACACACACACACACACACACACACACACAGACACGTGTGCAGACATGGCCACATACACTGACATACACACATGCAATCGACATATATGACAACCCATACACTCCACCAGACAGCACCTACAGACAGCTCCCGCACCCTCATAACACACACAATAGCAGGTGATGGTGCAGTACAGTATCACATACAAACCTGTAATTACACACATGTCAGCATGCAGGACATGTGGCACTCAACAGCATGCAGTGCGACTGTAGTCAATCCCCGTTACCAACTTTGTCCAGACTTCTTGCATTAATAGGTTATGTTGTGTGATAATAATACATTTCCTGTACTGTTGACTGATTGTGCTGCATGATATGTTTGTGAAAACTTCAGGTTATGTATATCTGCCATGGTGTAGTGGTAAATCACTTTGTGTATGGAGTGCAGAGTCCTGGGATTGAGCCTTGGAAAGGCAGTGCATTTTGTTACTGGGCAGAACAAGGGACATTGGCTACAGAGTGGTTAAGGCACATTTAAGCAGTCATAAGCTGGTTTGCATGGGTTTGTGCAACGGTAAGCACTACCAACCTCCGCTTATGTTTTCTTACAGTCAGTTAGCTTCAAATCTCTCAACCTGCATAGGCATAGATTACCCCTGCGCAAACCCATGCAAACCCACTTACTGCTGCTTAACAGTGCTTACTGCTGCTTACCCCCATGCTAATTCCTTTAAAAGAAAAGAAAAAGGGGTTGATAGGATAGTGGTGAAAAACAGGGCACAAAGAGGGAAAGAAAGTAGGGAAAATAGCTAGGCATGTGCTGGAAAGGTATAGGAAAGGTCCATAGCTGCCCATTTCATCTACAGCAACAGCTGTGCATATACACTATATTTGCAGGTACATTTGGACCCTCAAACCCCTGGGAGAGGGGTGAGGACAACATATATTCATTGTGATGCCACTTAGACCAGATTACATGTGTCCAGTGGACATGTCTGTGAAATGGACTGCTATGTATGGGGCAAGATGTTTTTGTGGGAACAGATTGCTCTTTTTTTCAGGTGAGAGTGGGATGTTGGGGAGGGGTAGTAGGTATATCTGGGGAGGTAGGCTGGGTAGGTTAACAGACAAGACATAAAAGATGTATACAGGGCCGATATATGACACATGTGGGGGGTAAACACCTTGGATGGGGAGGGGTGTTTGGAAGTCGCAAGCCCATGAGCCCCCAACTGGAAACAGTGAGACTGAGTTCCCAACCCATGGGCATTCACCACTGCACCTTCACGGCTCTGAAGGTGGCTGTGCTGGGGGCTGTGTCGGAGAGGCAGGCTCACCCTCTAATAGTGCCACTTGGCCATCAAGCTGGCATAGCCGCTCTCGATACTCCAGATCAAGCTCCTTATGCACCACGGTCCAGACCTGTTGACTGGTGACAGGTTCCCCTCCTCGCCCACTCTGGGGGGGGCAAGCCCCATCCCCTGCAGTGGTTCCACCCAAAGGTGGCGCAGGGCCCACGGAGGAGGAGGTCCCAGTCTGGGCCCCAGATGTGCTGGTGCCCGGTGCCATGGCCAGCTGTGGTGGGACAGGTAGGTCCACTGGGACCGACCTTCCCATATGAGCTATGTTGTCATAGGTTTATGACAGATTTGGGTTAGTAACAGTCAACAGCATTCAGGATTAGTTATAACAGCATGCATAGGTATTTCCATTAACCCAACACATCAGATTTAACACAGTTGCAGAGCAAGTAGATCACATGCATATATGGAACAGCAGTGGCCATTACAGGAGCATGCAGGTTTCATTGATGGCAACAGGCCACCAATATGAGTGTAGTTTCACATTGCACATGCATAGAAACAAATGTGTATATTTATAAACCATTAGGACATATGTCCCAACAAAAGTTTGGAGTGTACACATACCAGTTGAGGAGTGTCATTGGGTTACTATGCACATATGGTAGGGGTGAAAGAGAGAGTTAAATTAATAACTAATATATCCTTGTAGTTTTCACAACATTCTTAGTCACTGCAGTGGTCTTTCCCTTACATGTATTATTACATTACACAATGGCCTTATATTGTACACTGGTATGTTTATAAATTATTATATGCATGACGTGTGTCTTACATACAGGCGTGACAGGCTGCAGGTGTTAATTCAACATTTGTTGAGAATTGCTGTCATACACTTTGGGTGAGGTGCTAGAAGGACAGGTTTGTTTCCATATACATTCTCTGACTATGTACATGTTTGACTATCGGTTATATGTCATTGACAGCTGCCTACATTTCTTGGATCATCACACTGGATTTTCAGGGGAACAGGGTACCAAGTTGGTGATATGGGCCATTTATCTGGACATGCTGGACAGACTGGAATAGTTGTGTGGTATGAATATGCATACAACGTACAATATGAACATTCTAGCAAATTATGTACTGTTGTTGGGTGTAATTATGCATACAGCTTTCTATCTGAACATTGTATCAAAAGCTGTACAGTTGTGGGATATGATTGTACATACAACTTAGTTGCACTCCCAGGATTCAAACCCCTGCTGTGTGTGACAAAATATTATAGCTAACATCACAGTACACTGTGTTATCAGGGAATTGATGTAAGACTTTCAACTGTTTTCTAAGTCTCCCTAACTTGTACAATATAACTGCCTCTTGGCACTTCCAACATTGCTATGCAGAACTTAATTCCCATTTTATCTGCATACCACAGTGTGGCTAACACTGCTTAAGATACAACAGTACTATTTATTCTATGGAACAGATCACCAACATACGAGAGAAGAGTAAACAGAAGCACTCCAGGGGTTATACCTTTATTCACAGACTATTACACATTTATTTCTACTGGTACAACACTTTCTAAGGCTCTTATATTTATTTGTTATAACAGTACATGCAGACTGATTACTAACCTGCCTCATGACACAGCTTTGCAGCCTAGCATCATGGGCTTGCTGGTTCGCAGCCGGCTCATTTGCAGTTGTCAGAGAAATGCAGTGATATTTAGCCATATCTATCCATAGTATACACAAGCTTGGCAATTATTTACTACTTAGTAGAATGAGTACTTACTCAATACTGGGGCATTGGGCATCTGCCGAGAATCCTGGATCCACTGTTCCATTACATCCCCCGTCTGCCACTGCAGGTCAGCATGGTGGTGCCTGACCTGGTCACCAGTCCAGGGGATACCTGTGGCACTGGTGAGGTCACGGGCGAGACTGTCCCAGGCCTCCATTTTATACTGCGAGCTCTGATACTGGCCCTGCAGTAGTCTCTGATCATGGTGTTTTACCAGGAGCCATACCATGATTTTTGACTCCTGGATGCCCCAGCGCTGCGCTCTAAATTGAGTGCCTTCACCCACACCAGCCATTCTGCCTGCAGTAGGAAGCTACAACCAGTTATGGGTAGTATTCCCACCTGTGGGGTTTAAATACGGCCATTTTCCCACACTTCCCTGTGATTGGCCAATTTTGAAAAGGCTAAACTATGGGCAGACCTGCTTACATGAGGTTGGCATTGCTTAAAGAGGTATACCACTAGGCAGATTAACTTGGCTCCCCTACACATTGCTTACACTTACTAAATTGATCTGTGCAATGGTTAGCATTGCTTAATAGTTAATTAGCACTATATTTGCCATTTGACAATGATTTATTCTTCATCAAAGGATATATATGTGTCTGGTATCCGTGATTCATGTGTATATACACTGTATACACTGTATGGGGACCTGGGGACTACTACACTTTATTACAATAACACCTCAAATCTATGCTTAGTACAGTACTCCAGTTCACATATTTATGTTCTGTGGCAGGTTATCCAACATCACACCATATATAAATTCAGTTCACATGTTTGTTTTGATTTTCCTGTGGTGAGGATTAGTTTGCTGATACCTCATTTATCTCTATTGCTAAGATGGTCTAGTGGTTAGCTACTGTGACTGTAGTGTGCAGGATTCTGAATTTGAGCCTTGCAGAGACAGTTTATTTTTTTGCTAGGCAGAACAAGGGCCATTGGATACAGTGTGATTAAGGTACTTTTGAGCAGATGTAAGCGGGTTTGCATGGGGGTAAGCACTGGCTACACAGGTTAAGCAATTTAGAGGTTTACTGGGTGTAGGACACTGTAACCAGAAATTAGCAGTGCTTACCTTCGCTCAAACCCACGCACATGGCCTTAAACTCACTTACTAGTGCTGACATATGCTTACTACTGCTTCTTGCTGCTTAACCTAACTACTGCTTTATGCATAATGATACTGACACCTCACATGTGCATTTCCTGCAGTACTCTAGGTCATATATGTACATATATATATATATATATATATATATATATATATATATATATATATATATATATATGTTCTTTCGTGGCAGCAGTACTCCAGTTCATATATATATATATATATATATATATATATATATATATATATGTTATTCCATGGGTTATGCAACATACACATTACTCATAATGTGCTTTGCCATTGGAAATGGTATGTCTCAGTTACCTTCCTGTTTTCCCCCCTCCTTTCTCGCTTACATCCATGGGGCGGTCCCATTAGAATGGGTCCGTCCAACCCCAGCATGCCTCGGCCCATAATGTCTTACCCATCATTCCCTCCACCCCCTCCCTCCTCCACATCAATCATCCTTCCTACAGGTTCCATCTGAATCTTACCACACCACTACACATTGCCCACTCTCGACTTCTCGGGACCCATCATGTAAGTTGTCTCACTCCATGGATCTTCAGGCTTCCCACACATTCTGTCTGTGAACATACATATCCTTCTTTAATTACCTGCAAGGCATGGTATGTTACCCTGAGGACTCTTTTTAGCAGAATTATTGGGGTCATCCCACTAACGATGAACATACATTTGTTTAAGATTAGACTTTGCAGGTTGACACTGTTTCTTCCACTGGTAGTATCCTGCCAGTAGTCTGGGGAGCAGTGCTGTGCAATGCTTAGTGGTGCTTAATATTCGATTTGCATGATATTTGCCTTTTGGCATTGATGTCTTCTTCATTACATGTTATATATGTGTCTTGTATCCTTGATTCATGTGTACGTATGCTGTATGGGGTCCTGGGAACTTCAACACTTTATTGCAATAACACCTCACATCTGGTCTTATTGCAGTACTCCAGTTCACATATTTATGTTATGTAGCAGGTTATACCACTTCACACTATACATAGATTCAGTTCACATTTGGTTTGATTTTCCTGTGGTGAGGATTAGTTTGCTGATACCTCATGCATACCTATTGCTATGATGGCTTAGTGGTTAACTACTGTGACTGTAGTGTACAGGGTCCTGAGTTTGAGTCTTGAAGAGTCAGTTTATTTTGTTGCTGGCCAGAACATGGGTCATTGGATCCAGAGTGATTAAGGCACTTCAAAGCAGTTGTAAGTGGGTTTGCATGATGGTAAGCACTGCTAACCTCCGGTTACAGTTTCTTACACTCAGTTAGCTTCTAATTTGCTTAATCTGTGTAGGCAATGCTTACCCCTGCACAAACGCACTTAGATATGCTTACTACTGCTTATTTGTGCTTAAACCTGTTTACTAGTGCCTTATTCATTATGACACTGAAACTTCACATGTGCATTTCATGCAGTACTCAAGTTCACATTTAAATGTTATTATGTAGGTTATGCGGCAAAAAGATGTAACAATATGTTCATATACAGATTTCACATGGAAAAGGATATGTGTTGCAGTGGAACTTGAACCGGGAATGTTGGTTTCTTAGGCGGATGCTCTAACCACTACACTATTGCTCTGCAGTTTTATTTGCATATATATTCCTTGTTATCCTCTTCAGTCTTTTCCGCTGCTTTAACCGTAGCTAAGCAATGGGCAAACTTGTGCACCTATGGTTAGCTGTACTCAGGGTTTAAAAAATAAATACAAGGGTTTCTTCATTTTATTTCAATGTACTGTTGCTGTTGAACACATGGGGACTGTTGGTGGGGATATGCGGACACCTATGAGTGGTCTCACTCATTTATTTACAATTTCTTCTGTTCTACTTTGCAGGGGCATGTTTATTCTGAAAGCTCTGCTCTCAGACATGCCCCCTGCACTCATCCATGCTCAGTGTAGGATTTGGAGCTCAGGCAGTGCACCTTCATTAATATGCATGGCGCGCTGCGTCCTCCTCTTAAACTGCTGCTTCCATGCAGGACTAGATTAGTCCTGCATGGAAGATTAGTAAATCTGGGGATTTATTTTTCGAAAAGCGATAACAGAAGATCACCATTTTACGGTGCAGCAAATTATAAACTGTAACAGCTCCTACATATCTGAGGCCTTGTGTAAATATATCAGCAGAAAAAAATTAATAAAATATTGCTGAACTATCAGTGTTAGTGTTTCAACAGCTACAACATTTACCTTTAGTGCTGGAAGATCAGAAGTCAGTAGGTTTTATTCCCACACCATGTACTTGATTAAATCAAGGCCATATCTCCCTGAGTTGGTAGTAGTTCAGGTGGATGTAAAAGATCCAATAGCACTTATCAAAAAGAAAAAAAGAGTAGGGGAAGTTCCCTGGGGTTTTAGCTAGATTACCCCTTGTTACTATGAATACAACCTTGGGTATCCCCTAAAAAGAGGACACTGGCCTAGTGGTACTGACCTGTTACACAAAGAATAAATAAATAAATAAATAAAGACAGAAAATAAAGAAAGGAAACACTTAAAATAGAACCAGCAATAAAGTTTCATGAGCACTTTTGTTTAATATTGTAACAGAAGGCTTCAGTTTTTTTTTGTTTCTTTTGCCAGTGTCAGTGGCACAATAGATATCACACTCTCATTTGATGCAGATGGCTGTGGGTTCTATTCCCACACTAGGTAGATCAATTACTGACACTGCAGTGCAGCATAAGGAGAGGGATGTGCTGTACTCGTGAGTATGCTGTCCTTCAGATGAAACATTAAACCAAGTCCCCATCTGCTTGAGTTGATGGTACCTCTGGTGGTTGTAAAAGATCCCACGGCACCTGTTGAAAAGAGCAGAAGTTCCCTGATGATGTGGCCATTTGATTTGATAATTTCCCCTAATAGTATAAATACCTCCTTGGGTCTCCCTAAAAACAGGACACTGACCTTTTGGGACTAACCCATGTGAGCAAAAGATGAATAAATAAAGCTTATCTGACGAAGCCTATATCATATTAGACAAAAGCACTACTTAAGATTTACTGTTAGCTCCATTTTAAGTGTTTTCTTTATCATTTTCAGCCATTAATAGAGTCCTTTAGTTGACACTATAATAAATACAAATAAGATATGAACTGTATTAGCTTTATGTCTTCTTCAGAACTGTATCAGTTTCTGATGTAAGTTTACTCTAATGAAATCCAAGCATCATGGATATACAACTGAAGATAAGCTTCAGTACATAATTATCAGGATGACACCAGTTTATTGTAAATCCCATCATTAATTTACACAACAGATGTTGGGCCAAAAGGCACATGACTAATCTATGGAAGGACCGTGAAGTTTCTCTGTGTGTGGATGAATGTGAAATCCTTTTTCAGCTCTCATCCCACTAACAAAGGATTTAAAGAAAGTAGCCCATACGCAAACAGCTCCCTTTCTGAAACAGTAAAGATTGTTATCTGATATACAGCATATTTTAGAGCATGTCACAACATAGACACAGTTCTAATTTTGATGACAGACTAGATTTTCTTACCTGTGGCGAAAGATTTTTTTTCAATCACTCAAAGGTCTTTAATTCAGTAAATTATGTCCTGCTGTTTGAAAATGTAGATAACCCAAGCCTTGCCCATTAACCATTTAAATGTTTTTGTCTTCACTATATGGAACAGTGAACATGGGAAACTTAATCTGCCACTTTGCCTTTGGTGATCTCAACTCTGTTATCTAATGCAGTGCACAACACTGAGAACTCCATGGCTATTCCTGAAAAGTTTCTGAGTTCAGCCTGAGAGAGAGAATTTAACAGTATACATGATTAATGGCAAGTATACATGATTAATGGCAATCCACACATTCTAATGATTTTTGTTTTATGGAAAATTCAAACCAGCACCCCTTCCCATATCTTGTTTTCATTTTTGGTCCTCCTGGGTCCCAGCCTTTTAGGTCTTATAAAGTTTGCCCCCACACTCTGACTAGAGCTTTCTTATTTTACTACTTTATCTCTGTCTACCCCAAATACAAGTAGTTATAGGTTCATAGGTTCATATGTTGGTACTAGGCCATTGGCCCTAGTGCCCATACAAGCCTAGCCATAACAATTCCCTGGATATTTCTTCCCACAATATTTACTTCCCTGGACCCCTGTCTAGCAGGGGGACTGACATGATCCCTGGGGTGAATTTCCTATCTCCCATCCAATCGTCAAGGTTCCTTTTGAAGAGAGCCAAGGAGGCGCTCTGCTTGACACGCATGGGCAGTCTATGATGATCACATCTCAGTTATTTTTGGAGGACCAGAAAGGGACTTTTGAGGAATAGCATTCATGCTGTCTCATTTCAGTCCCCCCCCCATATGCAAATAATGTCTTTTTAACACACACACACAAACAGACATCACAAGCTGTGCATTTAGGTTTATGTGGGTTTTATTTCTGGTGGCTAGACCACATTTCCTCGGCCATATCCATGGGAAGAGGAAGAGGGCTTTGACTTTCTAGTGACTTGCCCCTCACACTCAGCAAGCTCTTTTATCTATCTCATTCTGTAATTTGAATGGCTTACTGTACAGGTGGACATCTTGCTGTGTTTAAGACCAGGACATCCTTTTGCATTTTATTTCCTTGTCATCCGTTCTCTTGAATGGTCTCCAACTAAAGGGTTATTACTTCTTCTTTCAACTATTAACATCAGTATTTTTATGTTCTCAATCTAGGTCATACCTGGAAAAAGGCAGTGTGTATCATTGGTGAAATAAATTGCCCACAATAGACACTGACATGATAATGGGATGGTCTTATTGATGATATTTGCATGATGATGTCCTGTTTCTTCATTTTGAAATGCCTCTTCCTTGTACACACCAACAACTGTCAGCATTTGTAGTCTCCCTGTAATAGTCATTGGATCTCTTCTGTTCTTTTGAACTAATAATGCATGTGTCCTGTTCCTGACATTTCCTCCCATTCATGATTTAGTACTGCACTTTAGGTTTATTTTGGCCTAAATGCAATGTTTCTATCACAAATTCTGCTGAGCCACAGCTGCTGTCAATATTGAAGAAATATTTAATAGAAAACATACAGGTACATAGGCAAATACTATGCTAGCATTCTGCAGACTATTACAAGGCTAGCTAATAACCAGAGATAATAATCAAACCCTGTACACTATTTCTCTGAGATCAGGACCTTAACAATTATACCAAGTCCTCCCCTATATGTATTAACAAACTAATGAACACATATTTCATCCCTAAACTGGTATATAGTTAGTATATTCCTTGAGAAAGATGAAATATGATTAGGACTTAACAAAGTATGAACAAACTATTTATGTAGATGAACATTGTAAGTGTAATTCCTGGGTAAATACAAAAAAAAAAACACTCTGTGCTTTAACTTGTTTTCAACATAGAGTACTCCTTTTCTCAAAACGAATACTGCTATCCTAGTTTAAACCATTATGTGTATTCAATTTCATTACATTAAAATGATAGTGTTGTATTTTAAACACATCATTATTTGCACAGGACAACATTAATAACATACTAAAAAATATTTCACCTCAAAATTAGAGGTGATTTTCTAACTATCTTTGCCTGTTTTATGCATTAAGCTCAGATGTAATAGGACTAAATGGTACACTTAGCTTTCTTAAGTAATATATTCGCTCCAATTCAATTTAACTTCAAAAGCTAAATAACTTTTTTTTCTGCAGGTAATCAGTTTGTTCCTGTACTGAAATAATGAGCTCAGTCATACCATGTTAGTTCTCCTGCACCCCACAAGACAGATGTTTCTGGTCATAACAGTTGAATTCTCAGTGAAGTCATGTCAACAACACAACTGTAGTCATGAAGGCTTCCTGCCAGGAAACTATGATCATCACAAAGCCTCTTGCATCTGTGCTGTGATGTTGGACCTTCTGTGGCGCTATGGCTTTGCTCATTAAAGGCAGATGATTTGACTGAATACTCCTTGAGGCAAAAAAAGAAACAGAGAGGAAATATACAATGTTGTAAGCGCAGTTCACTCTTTTAGAAACTCTTAACAGAAGGCTTCATACAGAGATAGTATCAATAGTAAGCTACATTTTTGGCATGTGTCTGCATTCATTTGCAGGAAAAGGTGTTAAGTTTGCCCACCCCTGTTAAAATGATGTAATTGTTATTCTTCATACCATTTGTCAGTCAGTCATTACAAATTGGATTTTGACAAATAAATAAATTGCAAAGTGGAATAATTAATGCAGACACAGTAACAGAAGGATATGTCCAAAATGTAATCAAACACTTGACAATGCCACATTTTCCTGAGAATGTTGCATCGGGTAATAAATAAGGCAATGTATAATGATGATAAAACACTTCTGCTTGTAAGAAATTCACTCTGTACTGTCTTACTGCTTTTCTTAATGTAGTAAATATGCTTTGGGACATCTACAATAACACCAGCCTAATATTCCATGTCTAGTCTGATTCTGAAACAAATTATAAATACTTTTTCTCCAAAAAAATGCAGAATTCCATACTCTTAGCTTGGTAATATAACTTCAGTCACTGTATAGTCCCATGTTTCAGTAGCAGTCAAGCACTGGACTAAATGCAATTAATTTCAAGAAATACACTTCAAGAGCAAGGTACAATGTTTTGGTAAGGAAGGATAACTCAACCAAACACAGTATTTGCCTGTGAGAATGTGCTCAAGCACCTACAGAATGAAAACACCAAGAAAGTCATAAGCAGGCATGCAAGGATAATACAATATCAGACAGGCAGAGAAGTGTGCAACCTGGTTAAACTAATCATTTTTTTTGCAAATTCTGTATTTCTGTTTGTATTAAATTGCATTTGAGACTGTAGTCACATTACTGGTATTATATGAAAACTGATTAACATAATAGATGCAGTTATCTTGTGTAAACATATTCCAATTGTCTGATCATTTGGCATAGCAATATTACAAAGGGACAGGGCACATGAATTCAGCTTTCTAAAGTGAAGAATGGTTAACCTCCCATTGGAAATGATAGGCAGGCAGGTTGTCAGGCTTATAATTACATTTCATTCACATGCAATACTTGTTCACTGAGACTGGCTCACTGTTGCATTAAAACATAATAAGCACATGTCTGATATTATCTCTGGATGAATGCATATTTCTATCAGAACTGTAATGATACTGGTTGTAGTTCAGGGCATAACTTCCCGTCATTGTGTACTGCATGAAATTTCACAGAAGCCAGTTGCTTCAGGACAGGACAGTTTTGCAGATGTTATTCCATTAGTTCCTGTCACCAAATTTCAGTCATCACGAGTACTTCAGCACAAGATTCCAGTGAGTTCATAAGTACTCCTAGACATACTTTAATGGACTCATCTTCCTAAATGTACATATGGAATACTTTTCTCCTTCTGCGACATATTCTGATCACAGTTATACAATTAAAGGGTTTAGTATTATATTTTGATCAGTAATGAACACAAGGCATTTTTATCCTTCTCACCAGGGATTCTCCACAAGTCTTCTGAAACTGTCACAGCTCCCATGCTCCCATGGGTTTCTCACCCCAATTTACAGTTAACAGTACAGCTAAACACTGACAAAACTACAATCACACATAACTCATAAAAAGGGAAGGGCCAGGACCTCTCCAGTTATTCAGGATACAATTACCCTGTGGACATAGCACGGAGTCTGTGTCTCTCAGTCAAGCACATCCCAGAAGAATATAAAAAAAATAGTAAATAACTTCACTGGGTTATCTACTCAAGATTACAAGTAGGAAACCTCATAGTATGTTGTCCTTTATATTTTTGAAGATTATGACACTAGTTTTACAGATATTTTACAACAACTCTAAATTTATGCCCACAGGTGTGTTGCTGTTTAAGGTCAGAATATGGTTCTTTTTGCTGAGGTTCCTTGTCCCTCTGAAGGAAGCAAAAGTTCTTTTGTGCATTCTGACTTCTGCTTATTTGTTGAGTAGTCATTAAGATGCAAAGTAGATCCCAGCTGTGGTTCTAAAAGCTCTTCTTTGGTAGCAAGGGTAAAAGGTGTAAAATACACAAGTCAGCAGCCACAACATATCAAATAGTAACTTTAACAAACTGAATAAAATGAAATAAAACAGTTAAATACTTAATAGTTGTTAAGTACTTTCATCATCATAGACTTCATCAGAACTAAAAACAGTATCCCCGGGATTTATGAACCTTGCGCCAGGCGCCAGCATAGCGTCGGCGTTATAACGCCAAATATGGCTGCTGAGCGATTCAGGTATGAATGAATTCCACGTGCACTACCGGCGTAGGTATGCAAAACACACTGTGTGCGGTATTGCACCATGCAAATGAGGGCAAATAGCGATCCACGGTGGCGAGGCGTAAGCGTAAGAACGCGGCAATGTAAACCAAAAAGCGGTTTACATTTACCCAAACATACCGGAGGAGTAGCGGAAGGCTGTCAAAGTCGGTATCATATAGGTGCAATATGCCAATGTGGAAAGGCACCGAGAATGTCCAAAGAAAATATGCACAAAATGTAAAAATGACATAAATGGCACGACGTAGAAAGAACAGCAGACCCGGGATATGTGCACAGAAGTTGCAAAGCAATGAAATAATATGACAATGTCCTAAAGAGCAGTATAAGCACATCAGCTGCACAGCCACCACACACCATAGTATGTATGTAAAGCTTCAACCCCAGCGCAATGGTTGTCAAGGAGTGGTGGCGGTGTTCGGCGCCATAACCATGTATTAGTAGTCAATTCCATGCAAATGAGGCAGATAATAGTGAATCGCAAAAATGGAGCTGGCGTAAGGATGGAGCAAACGGCGTAGCAGTACTACACCGAGGAGTGGCCTACACGAGATACATGTCAACCACAGAGGGGTGTGCCACTGTAGGAGGAAGGATATTGGAGGTCAGCAAATCTGGGCTGTACAATGCACATCACAGCATCAGGACTGGCGTGTTAGGAAATAGATGCGCTGAGAGTACAGAATGCGCGTACAGATGCATGTGCACGAGGATGACTACGTTCCCTAAACCAGTCATGTGACGGCCTCACCGTCAACAACCACAGATATAGGAAGGTAATGCGGAGAATACGAGGAAATGCGGAAGCAGTGTAAATGGAGCCGTAATGAGCAATCAACACCAATCAATGCAGGAAGGGCAAACGCCGGCAGCTGATAACTCTGCATGCAGACTCCTGCATAACGGGAAAGGGGAGGCATATGAGTGCAAAGATAGTAGGGGATGTAGTAGAAATGCAAAGAGCAAAGAACCGAAATAGCACAGCCAAGTACAGAGGTAGCATAACTGTGGCTGCAGATAAAATGCATCATATGCCATGTGCCTGCAGGATGCAGTAATGTAAGATGCAAGGCGAAGGCAATGCAGGCAACTGTAATGTAACACTACAGGCAGTACCGTTGCAGTTGCAACCGTAAAACCACGGAAATAATCCATGGATACGGCTGCACAGACACACCCAATGACATCACCGGGTATACAGCACAACAGTATTAAATGTGAATGCACACAACACACAGCGATTTCCCAAACGCCGCACCGTAGGGTGTAAACAGACGGGAACTTTTAATATGTATATGCTGGGTGCCGCCATGGCCGTGATGCATAGGTATGTGGCAGAGACAGACGGAGTTGCGGAGGGTGGTGCCGACAACTACCGTAGGCCTCACAGGAGAAGGAGAGTGTTCAGACCAAGGGTGACCTACCAGGGCTGCGAGACCTGGAGATAGTAGATCGCTACAGGGTGGACAGGGACACGTTACAGCAAATAGTGGAGCTGTGCCGGCGCCCGAGAACAAGAGCCAACAGAGGGGAGCCCAGCGCAGTGGACACAAAGGTGTGTGTGAGCTTGCGAATACTGGCTACAGGTACCTTTCAAAGGCCCACCGGGGACATAATGGGCATCTCACAGGCATCAGCATCCAGGGTACTACACCAGTTCCTGGATGCCATGTTACCACATGCCCATGAGCACATAAATTTCCCCACATCTCAGGAGGAGTTGGCTAGCAATATGCGCCGCTTCCACCATGTGGCACAATACCAGGAGGTCCTGGGTGCGATAGACTGTACGCACATAGAAATTAAGTCACCACCGGGAGCAGGGTAGACGCTACATAAACCGCAAGGGATACCCTCCATCAATTGCCAGGTGGGTATTGCAATGCGCAGGGCA